>NW_008654464.1:96323-132347 GCF_000695815.1 Acanthisitta chloris | reverse complement strand
ACTTTCATTTTTCGCCTGGCATTTCTGTGCTCAAATAAAATAGTTATTTTGCCTTATACTAACTGAGCTGTGTTCTGTAGTACTGATGGGCACCTTGTGCCTGTTTGTGTCCCATAAAGGGCATGGTTTTGCATTAAGGCTTCACAGCCTGTGCTCTGTGAGTAATTTTCATGATTTGGAGTTCTAGTGACTTCTGTGAATCCAGTTTGGCAAGTGAATCTTTCCAGAACTTGCTTGTGGAATTAATGAGTCATCCATTAAACATCTGATAGTGTCAAGGTAGTACACAGAGAAAATACTGACCTTCTCCATCAAGCAGAAGGTCTTCTTTCAGTATTTAAAGAAAAAAAGTCATACTTATGTAGCTAAAGTAGTTCACTGTTGGTTGTTTTTCTGACTTAACATAGTTGTATTTTCTTACATGGTTTAACTTTGCCTCATGAGGTTTCTTTGAGTTGACGTAATTATTACAAATGCTTTTTCTAAATATGTACTGCAAAGTGTACTTGTTTTGTGTCTTGACCTCGAGCACAGCATTTCCTGAATCCAGTGAATCCAGCTGTTCAGTGAGCTGTTGAAGGCTGAATGCATAGAGAGAAAGTAGTAAAGTTGCTTTTGAAGTGGTCTAGTGAACTAGTAAGAGCTGCATAGCTCAACTGAACTAATTTTTATTGAAGTACCTTAATACATCTGGCAAGAGGGATGTCCCTGGTGACACTTGAAGTAATATCTGAATCGAATGCTGAAAGCACACACAGTATTGACATGTACTGCCTTTGTATTTGTATTTCATTCCATTATTTTAATGGACTTTAATTTGTGGTCTGCTCGTACTTGGGGCATTTGTGAACTATTACTGAGGGTTCACATGTAGTAGAGCCATTTATATGTAGTGCAGATCTCTTCAGAGACTTCACTATTCAAAAGCTCATTATATGTGCAAAGCAGCAGCTGGAAAACAAATAATGAAGTTGATAGTGTAGTTTAGCAAAGTAAGGAGGAGCAACATGAAATTCTTCAAACTACCGTTCAGTTTTGGTATTTGTAGTGTGATAGCTGCAACCTCTTTGTTATAGAAAACTTCTGCTACTTGAAAGCTATGTGATATTTGGGCTTTATTTTCTGTATTCTAATGGGTCTTGGAACTAGATGGGTTTTGTAAAACTTCATCTCTGTATGCCGCCTCTGGAAGTGGTGTCTCCTGCCAGATCAATTCAAGTTTCTTGAGTAACACATTACAGATGGTCAGCCATGATTGAGAACAAGTTTGAGCCATGAAATGGAACTTGGTTGTCAGTTACTCACCATATTTCATATCTGTTCAATGCATTTCCATGCTCTTTCACCACAGATAATGCAGCAGCAAGCTTTAACTACTGTATGCAAGCCTGCTTGGAATTTTACTCTTGTCTAAACTCTTTCTGTAATTTGCTTTCTTTAGACTTTTGGGTTTTATATAAACATATGTAAACAGTGTGTTTGTTGTGAACTGCTGTAATAGGGATACACACATGCATGTGCTCATTCAGTATAGTTGCACAATGGTCTTCTGGAGAGTTACAGTTTTGAGACAAACTTAAACTGCAGAATTGAGCATAGTACTTTGTCATGAGAGGGAAATATTACTTAGTGTGAAGAATTAAGACTGTAAGGCTTGGAGAAGTGTATTTCGTGTTGCTGTAAGCACTGAGATATATGGATATTTACAGAATACTGCTCAGCACTTGAGTTCTAAATTTAGTGCTATCTGCAGTTCACCAGCTGTACTATTTACTGAAAAATATTTGGACTACCATAGGTTCCTTGTTCTTAATTGGAAATATTACTTAGTGTGAAGAATTAAGACTGTAAGGCTTGGAGAAGTGTATTTCGTGTTGCTGTAAGCACTGAGATATATGGATATTTACAGAATACTGCTCAGCACTTGAGTTCTAAATTTAGTGCTATCTGCAGTTCACCAGCTGTACTATTTACTGAAAAATATTTGGACTACCATAGGTTCCTTGTTCTTAATTTCCATAGTTGTACAATGTAGGGAATTTCCTGTGTGCAGATTATATAGGTCGTTAGATCTGTGAAATGCCATGAAGTAGCATCTTAATGTAAGTGTTTTTCACCTGGCCTGAGGCCTCCAGCAAGAATATTTCACACTTGGTATCATAAAAACAAACCTACTAGTTGGGCTTTTTATTTTAAACAAGCCAACCAGATGTCTGAAACTCTTCAGAATGAACCTGAAGGCAAACAGGAGGAGGTTTATTAGCTGTATGTGTTTTGGGAGCAGGATGTATGGAAGAGATTTGTATAATCCCTCAGCTCCAAGCCCATAGGCTTTGGTAATAGAACAGTCCTTCAGTGCTGATATTGTTTCTTTCTGTCATGGGGAAGCAGGATGTGCATGGGGTACTCATCATTGTCAGTGCCATATATGAGTTAAGGGTCAGTGTTAGGTCTTTTTTCAGGCCTGGGTATTTTTAAAGCATGCATATGTGCCTATTTGACTTCTCACTTTTAAGGGCAAACACTAAGAGAAAGTAGGTGATACTACTCCTTATCTTTATTTCCCCCCCCGGCTTTTCTTCTCTAACTGGTGGAGTGAAGCAAATACCTCAGAAATACGGCTAGTTTATCTTGATCTATTTTTTTTTTTTGTTCCCCCAGCCTTAGAGTAAAATAAAATCTCGTGGGTCTTGTACAATCTGGATTGCTTGCTGTTGTGGGAGTGTGTTAGGTTTAGACTGGTAGGTGTATTTCTCCAAACACTGATATTCTGAGTTTAATTGATTATTTATAAAGGGTCTGAATTTTGTATCTTACTGGAGGCTTTGTATATTAAATAAATACTTCCATTGGTTTTAAATGGCATATTTATAAAAACAGTATGTGGAGGTGAGAAGAATTTGTATAGGACCAGAGCTCTGAGCTTTCAGTCATGCCATAGACTGAAAGTTACAGCAATACTCTTAAGTGGTGATTGCCCACTAGGTTTGGTTCTGAACTACTTGTGTAGGCAGTAACTCTGGGTTTGAGTAGTGTATTCTTGAAATCATGGCTGTTAGCTTATTTAGTTCATAATTATGGCAAAAGTCAAGGGATTTGCCTTCATGTGTAAGAGCCTCAGTAGACCAGACTGCCTGTTCCTCAACACTGCACATCCCAGCCTTGGGCTTTCAGCAGTAGTGCCAAGGAGAAAGTCCAAATCACACATTGCAGGGAGATGATGGTTATGGACTAATGCTGATGGCTAATTCAAATGGAACTCCAAACGGAGCAGATGTAAATATTCTTCAGCATAATTAATGAAATCCTGGCCTGTCATTGTGGTAGATTATTTTAGGAAAGAGAATGTAGGTAGCATAAGCATCTTGGAACAGCAGCTTTGTGCAGCAGCAGACACAATGCACAACTCATCTGTTGTCCTACCAAGATACTTTAAAAGATTCAGGATAACTTGTCTGTGATATGTATGTTAGGTTGTCTTCAGGTCTGAAAGATGGTTTTAAACCTGGGAAACTAACTTTTTCCTATTAGGAGTTGACAATAATAAATGCTTTCACCTCTCTCTGGGCTGAATTCTTAGCCCTAGTTTTCTGTGGTGATACAATCCCTGCTTTAATTGGGTATGACCTGGAAAAAGTCTCTTGAGCTTACTTCACCACTTCTGTTGCTTCAAGGAATGTACTTTATAAACTGTGACAAAGGTTTAACGTGCCAATCTTAGCCCTTCTTTCTCCTTTCTGGAAGGAGACTTTCTTGGTTTAAAAACAACCCCCAACTGCTAATAGTAACTTGAAAAGTAAAGGGTAGTATATTACAGACAACAGGTCATTGTGTAATAGAGTAAAATATTTTGTTTCTAATTCCAAGTTTTAGAAACAATTTTAGGTCTTTGTGTTGTGTTTCTTAGCCAAGCTGGGTGAATGAACAACTATACCATCAAAGGTAATACCAAAGCATTAGCTGTACTTAACCTCTTTCCAGCATATCGTCTGCCTGTGAATTTTGCAAACTGGAAGCTACCAACTTAAAGCAGTGTATTCTCTTTAGTTTGCTTTTGGTGCCTCTGCTTGCAGATTATTTTTTTTTCATCTCACACAGGAGGCTTTGAAGAGTCTGATTTTTTTTTTTTTTCAGCTGGAAAACTGAGGGCTGCTTGTTTCCTTGAAGCTCACAGGATTCACCAAAATGTGTAGTGTTTTAAGTAAAATGGAGTTCAAAGGTTGTATGTGATGGGTGAGGCTTTCCTTGTCATAGGAGCTCTCACATCTGAAGTGTGGGAGATGCAGTGGAAATGATTGTGGAGGCTGCAACCTTATTTTAGTAGCAGTTTATATTTTGTCACAGCTCACTCAATGACCAGCTCATGTAAGAGTGATGATGCTTTAGGGTCAAAACAGTGAAGCTCTGGGTTCCACAGTGACTTTCTGCTTTTGAGGCAGGTGGACCTAATATTTATTATCATCTATCTCTGGAGGCATTAACAACCCAGGTCCTAGTTTTTCAGCCTTAGAATGGTGAGCTATAGTCCTGTGTTGCACATTGTGAGATGTTCTTCATCAGATAGTTTTGAGCTCTTGATAGTGCTGCTGCTTCCAGAACCTGTGAAATACCTGAGAAACTTGCCTCCAGTGGCCATCAGTTAATGTAAAGGATGGCTTCCAGCCTATTTTTCTTGTCCTATTTTGCAGTTTTTTGCTGGAGTTGTTCAAGCTTGGATTAAGGTTGGCACCTAAAAACATAGAAGCTTCCTTCTAATGAAAACTGTCTTGTGAGAGCACTGCATGGAGAAAGTGAAGAGATTCTATGGCTCAGGAAATGCCTCTTTAGTCTTTTTAAAGAAACTGAGTTACAAATGTTGTAACTGGTTCCTTTGGCTTCATTCAGAGTTTTACATATGTAGAGCCGAGTGTGTTGTTGAGCCTTACCTTACTTTGTCACATCTGAATTCTTCAGGGAGAAGAACTAAAATTTAAGCAGAATTTGCTACATGGTTGTGAAACTTTCTACAGAATACAAACTAGGGTTATAAACTCTGCTCTTTTTTTGTCCCCTTGGTCAGAAACTATTATTTTAATAGCCTCTTTAAAATCTTTTTGTAGAGAACTTCAGAAAAGGAAGGGATGCTAGTTAATTGCATTAGGAGAGGATCCTTAAGGTATAGAATGCTGGAAACTGAGGTGTCCCACTCTAGTACCTATCCCCCAAAACACTGATGGATGACTGCATAGCTGCAGGAAACTTTCTAATTAAAACTGATTTATAAATATATTTTTTTTACTCAATGTGGTATTTTGGAAGGTTTGCAGAATAGCCACACTGCAAATTAGTGCTGAAAAGGATAGAGTCCAAATAATTCTCTTAAGTGCCTGCTATCGAAAGCTGTTCTAGGCTAAAAGTTATTAATAATAGACTTACGTTGTAAGGAATGCTTACCCTCCCTGTGAACTTCTTAGCACTGTAGTAAATAATATGTATTTTTAGAAGTAGAATGTTCTTCCTTTTGGAATTTGGAATTTTGTACTGCAAGAAACTAGATGTTCTCTAGCTTTTTTCAGATGGCATAAAGTATTAGCTTAGCAGTTTCTAAGAAATTGGTGGTCTTAGTGTTGCTTCAACCATAACTGGGATGAGACAGACAATGCTCTGTTAAAACCTGATCAGTTTTGTGTGATGCTCCAGTTTTGAAATGCTCCTTGGATGCTGCAGAAAGTGCCGGGAGGCAAAATATTGCATCCTTTCATGTAGAGTCTAGTAGCAAAATCATCTAGATCTGGAGTTAGTACTGCTAGAGTAATTAGCTGCTTTGGCTTGCTGAAGCAGAGATAATATTTTAGAGGACCTACTTATCCGAATTGGAATTTTGACTCTAGTTAATCCTTTCTTTCTGTTGGAAGAAGGCTAAATGTGTCTGTATGGGATTGTTGGTAATCAGGGTTCCATACAGTGCTCTGAGCAAAGAGTAGGAAATAATTTGAAGTAAAAGAGGGAACAACCTTCTGTGTTCTCACAGATAATTTTAGTCCCATAGGCAGAAAAAATGGAATTGTGATCATCAAGAAACACCTACATTTGTGTTATGGAGAAATCATCTAAGAATCTTGTGATCTCTTCTTTATCCAAGATAGAACTTCCAGAAACAGAGGAGAAATTGTTAGAAGTGTTTCAAACAAATGTAAATTTTCCCATCGAGATGAGCTGCTGCTGGAACATTTTGTCCTGCAGGATGCAGAGGAGGAGGAGGAGTGGGTTGGAAATGAGTCTGGCTGCTTTACTTTCTTAGAGCCAAGAAGAGATTTTTGTATTGGCTTTGTGTTCTTCATCAGGACTCTTCATATCTTTGAAAGTAGGTTGTCAAACTGAATGAGCCTCTGACATCCTTTAATTGACTGGGAGGTTGGGTAATCCATATTTTTAGCAGTCTTCCCAAAAAAGATACCAGTGATGTCATTGAGAAGATACAGAATTCGTGACATGAGCATTTCTTTTCTATCTCCACTGTTAATTTTGGCAGAGATTTTACAAGTCATTACTACTTGTGGCTAAACTTTTAAAGAAATAAAACCTCTTTAGTAGTACTATAGAGCTAGAATAATGAATCTTGACTTAGCCTTCAGTATGAGTAGAGTAGAACTTTCAGTGAGAGATAATGGTGAGACTGATTCCATCCCTTCTCAGACTGTGAGGAATGTTCGCTTTGGCTTGCATTTGGAGTTTGATTTTTATATTCCATTTATTTTATTCTATTTCATTAGTCTACCTTTCAACAATAAAAGTAGCTTCTCTGCCCCTCACCTCTTACCTCTGCCCCCCAGCTTAAGGAGATCCTAGGAAGATTAAGTCTCTCCCAGGGCAGAGACTGACTAACATCTTTTATTGTGTGTTTGTCGTGGAAATCTCAGCTTTCTCACTATTCTACCTAATCAGACTCCATAAAGGATGGTGTGCTAAGGGAAAGATGTCCACAATCTTGTAGGACTTCATCCAACTTGGAGCTACAAGGGCTATTGTTGCTACCTCAAGGCTTGGAGGATGTTAGTGTTTGGACTTGCATGCCTGGCTCTGCTGCTACCTGTAGAGACTTGGTGACAGCAGAGCTGTGTATCTTTGGGGTGTGCTTACAGGTTGCATAGAGAGCAGGGCCTGTATTTGCAGTGGTAGGCAGGACTGGATTGTGCCAAGATTTATACCATGAGGCAGCTGAAAAAAATGCAAATTCAGCAGGGTTCATGTTGCCCTACCAAGGATGGTCAAATGTTTATATTGCTGAAAATCCAATTAGTCTGAAGTGCTGAGCAGTTTGAGAGGGATTCAGCCTGATAAGCATAAAGGGCATGATAAGGAGTGACTGAAAAAGAAGGTTAGCTGCCTTTAACCTGCTCTGGAAAAATAGCATGGTGGAAAAGTACATAAAGTAATCAGCTTACACTGTGGGCACATTAAATACATACCATAGCAGAGGGTCTTGAAATAAACAAAACCCCCCAAAAATGAGAAAATACAGTGAGGAGTTTCTTTCTAGGAGGTTCTGAGGCCCAGAAGCTGAGAAGGCTTGCAAAGACACATGAATGTAAAATAACAGCAGAGTGAAGCTAGAGTCACTCTTAATCTCTTGTCTCATGATAGCCAGTATTAATTAGCAAAGGTGAGGGAAGTGATTCCTGGTAGAGTATAAACAGCTCAACAAGAGTCAAACAGGATGTTAGTCACAGGACTAGGGGTGATTTTGGATCACTTAGAGCTGGTAAGTTAATCAAAGGAATATGGAATGGAAAAGGAAAATGGGAGCAAAGCATGTTCAATCTATGCTTTAGAAGGTGATGTCTGATTGCTAATTAGAGGAGAATCTGCCTGGCTCAGTGTAGGAAATGCTGATGTCAACTGGCTTTCTTGTGTGGCTTATTTCTTTTTGTTTTCTGACACTGTAGTTGGACAGGTACATCGACAAGCAGTGTCAGCATCTCACAATGTGCCTACACAAGCATTTGTGTCCAGTTCATGGCAAACCTGACTGGGGAACTGATCCAGCTGGAAAGCAACCTTTCCCAGAAAAAAAAGGAAGTGTTTTGTTTTTATCCAACTATAAAAATTCCTTGATCTCGTTCTCCGTGATGAGCAGAAACACTTGTGCTGGCACACTGCTGTGGGCCACAAATAGCCAGAGAAGAATATGTGTTGGCAGTTGTGATGGCAGCTGAGGTATATCAAACTGCAACCTAGAATGGCTTTCATTGGTAGGAGTGTGTTGGTGACATTTTGTCCACTTAAACTCTCATTGTGTCATCATTAGCGAGGACTGCCCAGTAAGAACAGATTTGTAGTGTGAAACAGTTAGTACTGATGTGCTCATCAAGCACATTCAAAGAAGATGAGGAGGGAATTCACTTGCAATAAATGCTACTGATCTGAAGTAAAAATCCTATTCTTAGGGTTATGCTTCGTATTGAAAATGGAATTTACTCACGAGAGACGCAGTAGAAAGTGGGAGCAGGTAGATGGAGGCATGTCTGGATAACAGCACATTTTCACCCCTGTCCAATACTTGAAAATATTCTTTCTCAGCGGAGCATGTCTCCCTTTAATAAGGTATTGTGGGTAAGTGTGAGTTGCTAAAATGAAATTTTTGGCAGGGGGACAGGGAGGAGGGATTTGCACATGGCTTGTGCTTCAAAACAGATCAGGCTGCATGGTGTCAGAGAGGGCCTGAGTGGTTACAGCTCCCAAGTATTACTTCCAGTAGCTGTACAGTTCAGCTTGATTCTGAAAGTGCCATGCTTCTGTGATTTCATTTGCTTTCCCTTTATCCTTTTATTCAATTGATTAATTAACTAGAGTCTAATATCCTTCTGCCTAGTCTCTCTTTATTTTAGCTGCTATTAAGCTGACTTAAAATTTCAGTGAAACATTTGAAGATTAGAAGTACTAAGCAAAATATAACTGCATTATAGTTAACTGATTACAGATCAAACCCTTTTTCTCCCATCTTTGGTAGTTTTATTGGATTTGGTTTTTAACTTGAGGGGGACCCCCCCCCATTTTTCTATGGCCCTTCCAAACAAAGTAATTAAACATCTGCTGAACTTTTCAGCAGGTTCTTAGTAGTAGCCTCTCATTTGTGGAAATATTAATCCTTAACATGAATCTGAAATTGTTTGTGCCAGTTACTAAGCTTTTGGGCTTCACTATGTTTTCAGCCTATATAGGGACAGCATTGACTCCCAATTAGCCTTTCTTCTGACTTCTGTTCTGGATTTCTAGATCTAATTTAAACTTCACCAGGTTTAAAAAGGACACTGCAGTGTTTGATTGTGCTATTCTAGGTACTGCTGTGTTCACGTGCTTGCCCTTAAACTTACACAGCACTTCATGAGCCACACTTTGCTTTCACAGATGCTTATATTAAACAGTATATATGCAACTTTCACCCATTAGTGTATGAACTTGAGGTTTTTTGATATTTGACCTGGTGTAGTTTCAGAACAAGATGTGATAAATAGTTCAAGTTGTTGTGTGCTTTCCTGAAAGACAGGACCCATCCCGTACAAACTGACCAGTTGAGTTTCCAGCTATCTAGGTAGCATTATTTGTGGTGGAGGAGCACTTTCAAGCATCCTGTCTTTGAGCAAACAAAAGTAGATCCAAGAATGAGGCCAAAAGATGGGCAGAAGTTATGTTTGTGGGACAGCTCTGAGGCTAAGGGAGTCTGGCATTTAGCAGTTCTGTGAAGGCGAAACAGTGCATGGTTAGCATATGAAAATCATATTTGAGGATGTACTCAAAGGCAGCAGGTTTAAAGTATGATCTAACATCACTGTTAATACTATTAATACTAAGTTTTAAATGGGTTTGACATGGGTCATGGTCTCAAGTGGCTCTTTCTTGGTACTACTGGTTATTTAACCAACTGATAAGTAGCAGTGCAGGAGAGGCAATATTTTACGGAAACATTACTTGAAAATTACTGTTTTCTGCCATTTTTACTGTAGACACAAAAGCTTGCAAATGGAAGTAAACTTGTGGTCCTGGCAGCATCAGTGTACCTTCCCCGTGCCGCATGTTGCTTTATTTAAATTTGGAAATACCTCTATTTGGGTCTCTCTCTATATTCCATAAGTGGTCACTGAATACCGTTGACTAATTGAAATCATCAGAAGAGTTGTTAATGCAGGTCATTGCTAGAGAAAGGGGAGGAAATTATGTGCAGCATGTTTAGGATAAAAGAGGTAGCTGATGAACCCAATGCTTTTGATTTAGATGACTGCTCAGAGAATAAAGATATCTAAGCTGTTGTCTCTGATGCTTTTATGTGTATGGGAATTTGTCCTGCTTAGGAGTGTAAGATCTGGTGTTTGCTGACAGGTAACAATTACATAACCTTTAAAAAAACAAGAGAAAACAAAACCACAGGGGAATATATTAAAAATAGCTGAGGATTTGGGAAGTGGATATATAATTTGAGCTACCCACTGTTCCACTTTTTAAGAGGGGACTAGCAATGAAACAGTATGGTAGAATGTCTTAAAATGGAAATTAGTGTTAAACATGCATAACAGTATGGTGGGTATCTGCTTCATATGCTGTTCTAGTATACCTGGCTAAGACTTTAGTAGTTTAAATGAGGGAAAACTTAAGTCTTTCCTTCTGCCTTGGATCAAAATCCTAGGTAGGATCAATTTAATAGCAGAAAACAGCCAAATAGTACCCTGTTCTTTGTATGAGTCTCATCTCTTGTCTGAAGTTGCAATCAGTGAAATCTCCATAGGTGTAGTCTTCCATGAGCTGAGATATGTAATCTGATATGCCAAACATTAGCATTGGTCACAGTGATAAATTTGCATGGAGGAATGGTCCAAATATGAGTAGTGTTATTACAATCCTCATTATGATGTACAGTAGAATTTTTCTGATGTTTTCCCTTTTTCTACTTCTATTTTACAGGAAATCAGACATGATACACTGACAGCATTTGGAAATAAATTTTGGCAATAAGATGGAAGCATAAATCTCAAGACTTTAAACCAAAACAGAAATGGCTCATGAGTATTGAAAGAAGAGACCGAAGAGCCTCCAACACTTCTGTGTGAGCAGTGGCAAAGGAACAACTACCATGGTAACACTAATAACAGAAAAGCTGCAGAACCAGAGCTTGGATGATCTGACCTGTAAAACATATAATATTAATCTGGTAAGCATCTACCAAAATAACATTTAGTAAATGTGAAATGCCAAGTACCTCAGGACTACATAACAAATTCAAGAATGTAGATCAGCCAGAATTGAGCTATTTAAGTTAGGACTGGTTCACACAGTGGGGCGAAAGTTGTAAGGTGGGGGTGAAGTAGAACTTCAGTATAAGGTCCCTTCTTGAAGTGATGCTTTCTTATTTTTTTGATCTTTTTAACCTTACTGCTTAATTTTAAATAGCGGAAAAGCCAGTTCCCATCACAAAATAGCATTCTGATGATGGAAAAGAATTACCAAAACTTCTCAGGATTCCTTTTTCCCCTAATAAAACCCACAAGTACTTGTATGGCTTGAAGTTTCTTCACTTCATATAACTGCTTGATATCTTTATATCTGACAACAGTGTTTATTTATAAAAGTCCCTGTATGCCACACAGGTAACTATCAGCATTGGACAGAAGAACAGGCCATCAAGTAAATACAGTCAAACTGAAGGTCAAGTTACTACCAGGCTGTTGTTGATGCTGGTAGAGTAGATGCTTGCTTTCAGTGTCTCAGATGCCTGGTGCTCTGAAAAAAATTGTAATATTTATAGTGTTCTCTTCTGCTGGTTTAATCTGAGTCCATGGTGTGGTTCAAGCATGCAATTCAGACACTGAGGAATCTATTGTCTTCACATCTCACTTATGAAATACTATCTACCCCAGAGTGAGTAATGCAGAATAGTCTCCTGTCAATTTTAGGTGCCCACCTGAGTATCCTGAGACCACATTCTGTATGTAATGCACTAGCTTTTTTTCACTGACTTTAATTGCCATGGCACCTTCTGTAGGTCAAACTGTAAGGTTCCAGTGGGACACACACAAAACGTTAATTTGACTAAATGTCAAGGTGTTCAACTCTAGTTCTGGTATCTTTTTAAATAATTAATAATGCAGACATGGGCCCTGAAGCATACTTCAACAGTAAGATTCTGCCTCTGTTGTAACTTGTACTTAAGTAGCTGAACTGCTTCCTTATTTCATGACCCTGAACCAGGTGAAGCATATCTCGAGTGCAGCTGAAGTTTGTGCACAAGCACCTGCAATTCTCCTGTATCCAGTGCTTTGTCCAGTAAGGATATGTAAGAGTAGATGTTAATTGAATGGTTTTATTTTCAAAACTAACAGGTCCATTTAGAGTTCTTATAATAATTGTTTTTGCTATCTTCATCTTGAATGTGTGCTATTCTTGAAAGGCAGATAAAAGGTCTTGTAATGAGGTTAACTCTCAGTAGAAGTGCTTACTCAGCATGCATTTATTTTGTCTAGTTTGATGAAGCCCTTGAGATATGAGGCTTGTAGGAGAATCTGCTGTATTCTTGAACTGGCAAATTCATCATTTGTAACTAAACTCTGGGCCTAAGTGTGAGCCAGTGATGAACTGTAATCAGTAGCAGTGTTTGTAACGTAACATGTCATGGCATTTTGTAATTTTTAGTTTTTGAGGCCCTAAACATTGCATAAATTTGGAAACTGAACTGTCTTTTCACTGATAGTCACTGTAGGTTTTGGACCAGAGATCTCTGAGTAGAGAAGGTTGTATTACTGCTTTTACACAGTGTGGAGTCCGTACAGGAGTGTGTTGGCTTGTTGTAATATATTGTAGGTTGGTTGTTTTTTATTCTTGTCCTTATCTGTACTTACAATAAAGCATGAAAAAGAACAAGTGGAGCGGAAAATGGCACATGATGTCTCATCAGTTGTTTTGTCCTCACCCTTCTCTTGCTCCTCTCTTCCTTTTATCTGCCAAGTAATTGATTTCGTAAGTGCTTTAGTTGTTATAGAAAATGAGTTCTGAAGCCAGGAACAGGTTCTGTTTGTACACAGTGGCACCCTGAAAAGTGTGGCAATTGTGTAGTGAGGTGTGGAAATAGAGAAGCAAGTGTGAATAAAAGTGTGCAACTAGGTTGCTCCTGCTAAAAAGGATTCATGATGGCTTCCTGACTAAAATGTGAACCTAAGATGATAAAAAGTGGGGTTTTTCCACTGGCAAAGACAATTGCTAAATTTTAAGACGGGAAGATGACTGCTAGTAAGGGTCTAGTATCAGTGCTAGCACATTTAGGCTTTTTGGCAAGAAGTTCAGGTTAATGCTGTAGTTTATTCTAATGGCAGCAGCAGTTTAGAGCATTTCTGAAATGATCTTGCCTGCGCCTTTCACTACTTCTGGTGGCACAAGGTTCTGTTTCACCATGATCAAGGATTAAGACTAACTTTTCTTGCTCAAGTTAATGTTAACCCTTATCAGTTTCATGATACTTTTTGCAGTGCATCTGCACAAGTCATTAAAATAGCTGAGGAAAAGCTGATCTGTAATACAGCTCATGAATGAGGGTTGTAAAAGACAGAATTGCTCTTTCAAAGCTAGTTATTACGCAGCCAAGTTGGGCTTAAAGACAGCATGTATAGGACATAGTACACTTTTTCGTTTGTGTAAGCTATATGATGGCCAAGTACCTTTCTTTTATGTTGTAAAATACTGGCTGTAGTTTTTTATTGCTGTTAAACCATATGCTAATTTTCCAAGCTTATGTAATTCAGCCAGTGCATGTGTAGTTAGGTTGTACAGCCTTGTGCTGCACCTGCCTTCAGAAAAAAGCACAAATGATTGAGTGTCCTGCTGTAGAAGCAGGAAGGCTGTCCCAAGCTTTTGTCTCAGATTGGGTACTGTAGCTCACAAGGTAATGTCCATGGTTGCTTGACTCTACCAAACAACAGTGAGAAGTTTGGTGAGCACATTGTGGCTTTGGTTGACAGCATCATCAAATCAAACAGTTGGCCTCTATTCCTTTGAACATAATCTCTTAAGAGTGTTGAGGATTTTTCTATATGTTCTGGCTACGCTGGTATCTTTTGGTATGCATGTAGAATCTTGTGTTGGTTGGTGAAGCAATAGCATGTGAGCTGTAAGACTTCAAGGTGTGGTATTAAGAAGAAACTGTGAGCATCTCCAGATAAGCATTTATGACAGGAAGAAGTTTTGCTATAAAACTGTTTTGTACATGTGGCTTTTCATTAATTTTCATAACGCTTACTTTTGTTGAAAAACTTAGTATTGGACTAACCTCAGATGGAAAGCTACTGGCCAAAAGATTTGACTTAATCACTTCTTCACATCTTGAGAAAAGGGCAAATGTTTTTCATCATTATTGCCTATCTAGTCATACTGGGAGGAGAGATGGAGGTCTGGCATGGCCTATTCAAAATAAGTCATGTGTATGGCAATGGTTAAATTAGTGCTTGAATAATAAATGCTAACTTTCCTGTAGCTTGGGAAGAATGCTGATAAATTGGAGGAAGTCAAATATACTTAGAAACTGGAGAAAATGCCTTGAAATTAAAGCCATTAGTTTTAAAATTGTGAAGCTGAAGAAGTAATTCTGAGAATGACAAGGATAGCACAGGCTGTGAAGTTCTTAATGTAGTAGATTGGAGTGTAGAAGAATAACCAGAATTATTTTTGTTACAGTTAGCTTCCGCTAGCAAGGAACACTTTGTAAATTAGTGATGTAAATTATAATTCGTTGTCAGCTTCACTTGCATGGATCTTCCAGTTAGTTCAGACTAGGTGTCTTTTTAAGTGAATATTTTAACGAAAGAACAGCTGCTAAGACTCAGTAAACCAGTTGAAACTTGCAACAGTGTCCTAAATACCATACCATGCAATTTCTTTTCTTTTGAGCATAGTCTATTCAAAGGCACAAAAGAGGGTCTACTTGTGAACAGGCATTTCAAAACAGATCCACTTTACTGCATGAAGCAAGAAATTCCAACCTCAGGTGAAACTTAGAGGCATACAAAACAATGAAACTATCTTAAAATATGACTTCTTTTTTCCCCTGGAAAATTGTCGAATTATCAGACCTTTGGTGGCTTTTTTAACATCTGTCCGTAAAGCAATAGTTGGAAGATGGATAAGGATGACCTCTTAGGTTTCTTCTTCAGGAAAATGACCCAATTGAATAATTTGGCCTCATTTTAAGAAAGATTTCCTTCACACAGAGGGTAGCAGACTTCTCTATCGAGGTTCTTAGCAGTTGCAGTCTCATTTCAAGCATAATCATATAAAAAGCCTTTTCAATAAGGAAGCTTCATGTAGATCATAGCAGAAGGGGAATGCATGGGGGAGGGTAGGACATGGCCAGCCCAGGAGAGCTGATAAACTGGTTCAGTGCCCTGTTACAGGAATATCTAGTGGGACTTGTGCCATGTGCTGTATAGATAAAAAGATCCTCCCTCCTATAAAGAATTTACAGCCTGATAGAGCCTACTCAAGTTTGGACTTCCAGACATCATTAAAATACACTAGCAGACAGTGTTTCCAAGTATTTTAGTTTCAGTTAGAGTAAGCCAAGTATATATTGTAAAGGAGATTGGTTAATAATTGTCCCCTTAGTCACTCACCTTATTTCAGTGCCTTGAGCTTTTACTGGAAATAGTGCAGCTGACTGTCCCTTCTCTGCGTGTGATGTCACATGATAGTTTTAGTGAGGGGTTTTGGTATGAATTGCCAAAGAATTAGCAAAGAATCTTTTGTAACTTAGCAGAATTCTATATAAGTGATCCCTTAAGAGACAAGTTGCAGAGGTCCTGT
The DNA here is from genome assembly GCF_000695815.1 of Acanthisitta chloris. Taxonomy (NCBI): domain Eukaryota; kingdom Metazoa; phylum Chordata; class Aves; order Passeriformes; family Acanthisittidae; genus Acanthisitta; species Acanthisitta chloris. The sequence continues at coordinate 116,531 of NW_008654464.1, read as the reverse complement.
GTCTACTTTTGTCATAGGACTGAGCACTGACTTCATCAGAAGCTGATCAGAAATAGCTGTAAGGACAGGGTTGCTGTCTGCATTCGAGAACATTGCAGTTCTCTGGAGTACAGATTGTGTATGTAATCCTGTTTTTTCCATGTTCCCCTTGAAAAATGCTCTCAGTGCTTTGCAGCTGTCCAAGATAAAGTAGTTTAGTCTCTACAGTGATGGACAAGGCTTTTTAAGGTGGTTAAAGTGCAGATAACGAAATAACTTGTACATTCATGGAAAGAACCTTGTTAAAGATGCATTTGGCTGAAAACTAATTGTAAAAACTAAACATCAATCTAATAATTGCCACATGGGATTGTTCCTGAGGTTCTGTTCCTTTTAGGCATTGGATATTTTTGCATGCATGAATAAACAGACTGCTAAACATCCCTAATTATTATGCTAATATTAAATTATTTTGCTGCCATTTTCCATGTGATTCAAGATGATTTAGCTATAAGACTTAAAGACACAGAATTTAATTCCAAAAACATATTTTCCTTAGCTGGTCTTTGTTAGTTGAATAGGTTGGTATTGCCTTTCATTTGGGGAAAACTGGAGAGGAAGAATTTACTGAAAAAAACCCCTTATCTTTAAGTCTCTAATTTGGTTTTTTTTCCCCTTCAGGGACAGCTGAAATGTAACTACTACCCTTATCTTAATGTGCTCTTGTGTTGCATATGAAGCCTTAATAGCTGATTAGAGTAAACGATTGATACTGGCTTTTAAAATGTGGATACTATGTAACTGGCAAGTTGCAGCCTTGAGATGGTTTGAATAGGTCTAATTAGCTGCAAATCCAATGGAGATTGAAACCTGGGGTTCTGCTGTTGACTTAAAGTAGCTTCTCTAAAAGGAGGTTATAAATGCATCTATAGATGCAAATGTAAAATAAAAATCAAAGGGTTTGTCTCATATGCAGATGTTGATAAAAAATGAGATTAAAAATCTGATTGCTGTCCTATGATTTCATCTGTTATTTCCTACCTCTAGAACAATAACACCAAGGGAATGTTACCATAGCTTCGTGTTTGTCTCTTGTGTGGGGCTCAAGGATATAAAGTTGTCACTAGTACTGTGTGCTGCTGTACAGCAAAAAAAAAAAAAAGGCAGCTTTGTAGCCCAAGGATGTTTGTTTAAAAATTGACTTTGTATCTGGAAAGGAAGTGTATGTACAATGCTATCTTCTTTGGCTATACACAAAGAACAATGTTCACATAAAGTGTGTTGCTCTTTTTTAAAGCAATCTTCCTCTCCATCCTGAGGTGCTGCTGGGGGAGTGAATAATGACCCTTGGGCTCTGATGGAGCTGTGAGCCATTTATTTATAGCTCTTTATAGGAGGCTGGATAGCACGCTCTGTTTTGTCTAAGAAATCTAGACCATTAAGAATGCCTTTTTAGTAATATTTTTTAGGTGAAATTAGTTAAGAAAATGGAAAACATTCTGCTTACAAACTTGTCTTACTCTGCAGATGCTACCAGTGAAGCTTAATCAAAACCCTTTACACATAAACTATGTGTTAAGCATGGATTTTATACTGTTTCTGAGTAGTGAACCTTCACCAATAAACTGATTTTAAAAATGGTCAGTCTGCAAAAGATGGTTTTGGGATAGGAATGACTTTTTTTCCAACGGTTTTTCTAAGTACTTCATTATATTGATTCTAAGAAAATGTTAAATGCGAGTAAAGCCTGATCGGAACAGTGTTCATGGTGGTGAACCTTAGGAGTTTGTATATTTAATTTAGATTAAGCTATTCCTGTCTCTTAGTTTAAGATGAAGTGTTTTGCCTTTTAGCCTTAAGATTGAAAATGGAAACCCAACTGCCAGATTGTAATTTCCTCTCCACCGAAATGAGAATTGAATCAAAGCTTTTTCATTAAAGATGAATTATCACTCTTAATTTTGTAGTTTATTCACATGGGCTAATGTTGCAGCTCTTGAGACAGTTTGATACTTAGCAATATATCAGAAAACATTACAAATCATTGGATGCCAAAGGCTTTATTTATAAAGATCAGCTGTTTGGGAGTTTCTTCAAGCTATGCTGCAAAATCCCATTCTTTTAAAGACATCAGGCACACATCTAGGGAAACTGAAAACTACATGCAGCTTCCTTGAAGTGAATGCTTATTCTTTCCACAGTTAATACTTTTTTTTTTCTGATTGATTTCAGTACTCATCTGAGAAGCTGAACAAAAGTGGCAGCTTGTTCCCTTTCGAAATCAATGGTAAGTTCTCCAGAAACCTTAGCTGTGTTTTACTGAGGTAATTGGTATAGCAAGCAGCCTTTCTTTTGTAAATAAGGTGAGGGGGATGGAGCATGCTGCTGTAGAGCCTGCTGGTTTAAGCTGGTCTTTGAACAATACTGGGAATAGCTGGTTGTTAGTTTTGTACTTGTGATCTGCTTTGCATAGTAAAAGCCCTTGTAACACTTTTTTTTGGTGTGTGTTCAATATCTGCTTTGGTATACAGAAGCACAGTTATGCTGTTTCTCATGTTAAGCATTTAATCTGGTTCTTCAGCTACTAGAAATCTTTATGCACATTTTTACATTCCTTGCTATATAGAATATCCAGCATGACACAAACCATAAATTGAAGTCCAGTGCTCTCATACAAGTGTTACTTGCTTTTTATTCCCCCTTGGTCCTATTAGAATAAGATTTAACAAGAATAAGTTTTAGCTAGCAAAAATAAAAATTCGACATATTTAAATTCCACTAATAGGTAAACTTTGTACTGTGTTAGTGGACTTGAAATTTTTGCATGCTTTGTCTTTAAGCACAGAGGATTTTTATTTGCTCAGTGGGATTCCCCATAAAATGTGAATCTTGGTTTGTGTGAGGTTTCAAAGGAAAACGGTGTTTTATCTTAAATAGCATTACCAGCTGGGCAGGTATCCTGGTGGGAGTCTGTTACAGACCACCCAACCAGGTTGAAGATACAGACAAAATACTCCATAAACAGCTGAGAGAAGTCTCACGATCACTGGCCCTTATTGTCGTGGGGGACTTAAACTTGCCAGATGTTTGCTGGAAATACAATCCAGCAGAGAGGAAACAGTCTCTAGGAGGTTCCTGGAGTTTGTGGAAGATAACTTCCTGACACAGCTGGTGAGTGAGCCAACTAGGGGGATGCCCTGCTGGACCTGATATTTGCAAACAAAGAAGGGCTGGTGGGTGATGTGGTGACTGTAGACTGTCTTGGGCATAACAATTAGGGTCTTTCATTCTTGGAGAAGTAATGAGGGGAATCAGCAGAACTGCCACCTGGAACTTCCAGAGGGCAGACTTTGGCCTGTTTAGGAAGCTGGTTGACAGTCCCTTGGGAGGCAGTCCTGAAGAAGGCTGGATGTGCTTTAAGAAGGAAATCTTAAAGGCACAGGAGCAGGCTGTCCCCCTGTGCTGAAAGATGAGCTAGTGGGGAAGATCAGCTGAATTGAACAGAGGGCTTTGGATGGAACTCAAGGTTTATAATAAAAAAAAAAGAAAAGTTGACCTTTAAAAGAAAGAGGAGACAACTTAGGAGGACTGCAAGGATGTTGTGAGGTTATGCAGGGGGAGAATTAGAAGGACCAGAGTCCAACAAGAAATAAAACACAATTTAAAAAGTGTTTCTATAAATGCATCAGCAACAAAAGGAGGGCTAAGGAGAATCTGTCCTTTACTGGATGCAGGGAGAAACATAGGGACAAGGGATGAGGAAAAGGTTGAGATGCTTAATGCCTTCTTTACCACAGTCTTTAATAGTAAAACTAGTTCTCCACATACTGAAAGACAGCGATGGGGGAGCAGAAAGAAGCCTTCATCATCCAAGGGGAAGTGGTCAGCAATCTGCTATGCCTCTTATACACACAAGTCTGTGGGGCTGGATGGGATCCACCCAGGGGTACTGAGGGAGCTGGTGGAAGTACTCACCAAGCTAACTTCTGTCACTTACCAGCAAGTCCTGGTTCACTGGGGTGATCCCAGTTGACTGGAGGTTGGCAAATGTGGCACTCATCTACCAGAAGGGCCTAAAGGAGGATGTGGGGAACTACAGGCCCAGTCAGCCCAGCTTTATAAAGGGCAGGTCCCGCTTGACTGCCCTGATCTCCTATAACAAGGTGACCTGCCTAGTGGGTGAGGGAAGGCTGTGGATGTTGTCTACCTAGACCTTAGTAAAGTATTTGACACTGTTTCCCAAAACGTTCTCCTGGAGAAACTGGTTGCTTGGACAAGTTCACTGCTTGCTGGGCAGAAAAAACTGTCTGGATGGCTGGGCCCAGAGAGTGGTGGGAATGGAGTTACATCCAGCTAGCAGCCAGTTACCAGTGGTGTCCCCCAGGGCTGTGTTGGGGCCAGTCCTGTTTAATATCTATATCAATGATCTGGACAAGGGGACTGAGGACACCCTCAGTCAGTTTGCAAATGATAAGTTGGGCAGAAGTGTTGATCTGGAGCGCAGGAAGGCTCTGCAGAGGACAGTCTGGATAGATGGTCCAAGGCCAACAGTATGAGGTTCAGCAAGATGAAGTGCTGGGTTCTGCCCTTTGGCCAGAACAACCTTGTGCAGCACTGTATGCTCAGGGAGGAGTGGCTGGAAAGCTGCCTGATAGAAAAGGACCTCGGGGTGCTGGTCAGCATGAGGCAGCAGTGTGCCCAGGTGGCCAAGGAGGCCAGTGGTATCTTTGCTTATATCACTAATAGTGTGGCCAGCAGGACCAGGGCAGCGATTGTCCCCCTGGGCAATGAAACTGGGGAAGTGTCTGCAGCACAAGTGTTACGAGAAGAGGCTGAGAGAGCTGAGGATGTTCAGCCTTGAGAAAAGGAGGGTCAGGGAGGACCTTCTCACTGTACAACTATCTGTAGCCAGGTAGGGATCAACCTCTTCTCCCAGGTAACAAGTGACAGGACAAGAGGAAATGGCCTCAAGTTGCCCCAGGTGAGGTTTAGATTGGATATTAGGAAAAATTTCTTCATGGAAAGTATTGTCCAGCACTGGTACAGGCTGCACAGGGCAGTGATGGAGTCACCACCCTTGAAGGTATTTAAAGGATGTGTAGATGTGGCACTTGGGGATGTGATTTAGTGGGGGACTTGATGGTGTTAGTTTAATGATTGTACTCTGATCTTAGGGATCAGCTTAAATGATTAGGTGCTTCCAGCACATAAAAAATTGAAACACAGGTGCAACTCTTGTCTTTCTTTTTTCTTTTTCTTTTTTTTTTTTTTACAGCAAACTTTGAACCAGCCTCCCAGCCTGGGAGAAAGCTTCCTAAGGATTTTTAATATTCAGGCCAGCTAGGAAATTGTCCTACAGTAGATGCTAGGAGTTTCAAACATTAGCTGGATCCTATTGTGCTGGCTCTTTGACTTGCATTGAATTATGGATGGTCCCTGCCTTGAAGAGCTTACATGCTTAAGGCAAAGCACAGTATGTGGTTGTACCCATCTGAAAGAATGGAGGAGGAAGGACAGAGGAATTCTAATAAAACATGTTTGAATAGGCCAGCTGTCTGCACAGTTAAATGATTTTGAGACAATAGGGTGTTCTTTAAATAAGATCCAAATAAGCGGGATAATCCATGACATACTTTGGGCATGGAACATGTACAACTATTTTGGTTTACAACTTTTAAAGCTACTCAGCAAATCTTTTTTTGTGTTGATTACTCTAAAACTTAGTGTAGAGAGTCAGCCATAAGAATATACTAGTATTTAATGTTTAGGCTGTATCTAGCTTCTTAAAATAGGCATATGGGAAAAAACTTGGTATTTAAAATATTCTTTCTTTAAAGCCAGGATAAGTGAAACTTACTTGGCTAATTGGTTTAAATTAGCAAATTTTCTAACCAAGCATGAAGCACTGTTAACTGGCCAACAGTTTTGCTGCTTTTCAATTTGCAAATCCAAAGTCTGCTGTAGTTCTTCTTACACTTCATTGTATAATGTGGAGGAACAGCTGTAAAATGTGCAGAATGTTCTCAAAGAAACACTTCACAAAAGAGTGAGAGGCTGCACTGGCAGACTGCTTTTAACCCAGCATTGCCACTTCAGATGAGAAGTTGTACACTGTCTGCATTCACAGTAGAACTTGCAGGAGGTTCTTATGGGATACACACTTTATTTTCTGCCTTGAATGAAGATATTTTTTTTGCTTATATTCAAAGGGAGGAAAAATAGCAACAGTCTACAGTCTGATTTAACTTTACACTGTTTCTAATTTTAAGTAAAGCTTTCTTCACACCCCAGAATGTGAACACCCTTTGCAAGCTTTCTTAATAGAAAAGCATAACAGTCAAATGAAGGACAGCAGTCTGAAGAGATTATCCTGCTCTTGCATAAAAAACAAGTTCCCTGATGGGTTCTCACGTTACTTGTTAATCCATTTTGGTTGTATGTAAGGTTGTTCACTTACATGTTTTAATTGTGGTATGCACTGGGAAACTATCCTTGTTGCTCACTAAGAAACAGTCCCATGATCATTCAGTATACTGGAAGAAACATAACTAGGCACATATATATTGGAATGCCTGAACTAGCTCCTGAAATACTTGGGTCTTCACATTCTTGTAATTTTGTTACCTTTTTAAAAAAGTGAATATAGAAGTGTAGTGTGAAACTGATTATGATCTGGGTATTTGTGGGTTATCCTTTAAGCTTGAGTTAGATGGTTTTACATTAAACTAGGTTTAAAACAATTTTTTTTTTCCCTTTTCATCTCTCACCTGTGTCTTCTTTTTGTTTTCAGAAGAGAGTCCTTGGAAAGCTTTAAATGGGGGTTACCCAATCCAGACCGACACAACAAGGAATTCAGCTTACCCTTTCCCAGTGTGCCCATTCAGCACCAGCACCGCCAGTAATGGTAGTCTGCAGTGGCAGCAGCAATCTTCCAATACGTCTATGGTGTCAGGATGGATAAGTGAATTAAACCTTAATGAAAACTCGGGTCAGCCCTTGGCACCACCAACCAAACGCCACTGTCGGTCCCTGTCTGAGCCGGACGAGCTGGCTCGCTGTCGGTCCCCGTGGAAGCCTGGCAACTCCAAGGTTTGGACTCCCGTGTCAAAGAGACGCTGCAACAGTGGTGGCAGCGCTACCTTGCAGCGCTGCAACAGTCATGGAAGCGCAACCTTACAGAGAAGCACAAGCATCAGTCTGCCCCAAAACATACTGTCGCTAAATAATGTCTTCACTATCACCAGCTTCAACACATCACCAGTACCCAGACCTTCCTCTGCCAGCAGCGGGTTTGTGGACAGCAGCGAGGGCAGCACAAGCTCGAGTACCCGCTGGAATTCCGGAGGCCCTTGTGACTTTAACCCAAGGCGCCGCCTCTCCCTCTCCCAGGAGCACATCACCGAGACAGGAAATCTCTTGCCTTCAGCCAACAGCACTCCCACCTCCACACCCGAGCTCAGCCGGCGTCAGGGCTTGTTGAGGTGCCGCTCTCAGCCTTGCGTTCTGAACGAAAAGAAAAGCCGGCTGAAGCGCAGACGGGAGGAGGATGTACGATGGAACAGACCATCGTTAGACTTTTTTAAAATGACACGGGTGAGATTTTACTTTCCTCACTGTGGGAAGGGAACTCTTGCAGAAAGGCTCTTTCTAGATCAACTGCGCTAATTTGCAGTTGTTACAGATTTGTTTGTGTCTTTGTACTCATATCACGTCCCCAGCAGGATAGCAGGCCACTTTTACTTGCTGGTGCTATACCCTTATAGCAACTTGCATTTTGCTTGTGAAGCCCAAGTCTTAAGTCCAGTCTACTTGATATAGAGTGTAGAGAGCTCTGAAAAGATGCTTGAAGCAGAGGCCAAATTAAAATGGCTTTTTTAAAAATTTTATTTTAGAAGCAAGGAAGCTATGGGGAAGGGAGCACACATGGTAGCAGAAAAGTTATGCCACTGTGTTCCCAGATGCAGTGATTTCTAGGTAATTTTAGTACAAATCTGTTTGATTAAACCTCCTCTTATGGTTTGAGTAAATTCATAAAGTTAAATAAGAGCAAGCAAGCCCCTATATAAATGAATTAACTAAAGGAAACTGTTAATAAGCAGTTGGAAAATAGTATTTTAACGACAACTACAGGTGCTCCAGCTCAATAGAGAGAGAGGTGTTTTACTCCACTTACTCAAAATTCTACTTTCTTCTTCATGTGAGAGTAGAGTATAGGTGCTTATTCAAACATTAGTAAACTTAGCTCATGCCTTTACTTTGAATGTAACACAAGTGCATGTACACAGCTCATTTTTTTTGGTGCTTCTGTGTCCACAGAGGCAAGTGCTACAGTTTGAAATGTAAAACTGAGTCTTATGTTATGGTCAGAGAACTTTTATGCTTGTGACTATAACCCTTCTGCCTTCAGTAGGACACAAACTCAGAAGGTTTGTGTGAGTAGATCTGGTAGGAGTAGTAGGGAAGAGGCAGTTTGTAGAAGTAGCAGTAAAAATGTAAGGAAAGAAAATAGTTGTACACCAGTGTCTCTACATGGGATGCTGGCTAAAACATCCTATTTGTGGTACCCTGGTATTAGTAGGCTTTGCATAGAAATGCATGGAGGAAATACTAGTAAGATATTGGAATTGAACTGTTTAATGTCAGCCAATTTATATCCACTTAGCTAAAAGTCTATATGATGGCATCTGTCCTTCTCTTATACTTTTGTGAGACAACTTACTTATAGCTTAAAGAATTTTCTTCTTTAGAACTATAGCTTTTTGGATGAAGCTATGGGGGTAGGTAATGGTGTGGCAAGCCATACAGAACAACCTTTGCATATTGACAAGGTTGGTAACCAGTTCTGTTCTAGGTATGACTAGACACTGTTCTGAGTTTTGGTTAAGATGCAAGTTTACTAGTTAGCTAGATTTTACCTGTTTCTCTATTAATCACTGCTGGGATTAGTTTGCTAATCTAGACTAGAGGTATTACTGGATTTGCCTTTTATCTGCCTGTGTGGTCTAGTGCAGGTTTCTTTATGTAAAATTTAAAACTGGCTTTTTTTGCCTGGACCTAATGCTTGCATTCTTCAGGCTCTGGAGGTAAGATGCAGTATTTCAGACTGGCAGAAGAGTTTCTCAGGTTTTATGCCTTCTAAAATAATCCATATAGCAGTGTGTATGGGTAAAACCTTATTCAGCCATGTCTATAGAAAGTTCTTTGGCTGTTTAGATTTGCTGCAGAATTGTACATGAGGCTAATTCAGCCAGTCTTGACTACTTTTTTCTGTAAGACCTATTTTGAAATGATGTTTTCATGGTAAGATGAGTAGTTTATGCAGCAAAGTTTGCTCTACAGTGTCAAGGCCTGATGGGTGTTTTTTCCAGCTGTTTCAGTAGAATCTTCTTATCAGGATACTACTGTGTATTTAATCAAAGGCACAAAGTATAGTTTGGAAATACATCAGTTTCTAAATAAGCTAAACTTTAATGGAAACTTCTATTTAAAAACTAGGCAAGCACTGGTAACATTTGAAGTAAAAATTGAATTAAGTTTTCAAGAAGTATTGGGGGTTTTTAGAATGACAGCTTGCTTACCCATTACACTGATAGAAGTCTTCATCTCCTACCTTCTCCCCATGCCCCAAATCCTGGCAGATGTATGTACTTTGAAACTTATATTGTGGTCTTAAATAAAATTACTGCTGTGGAAAATATTATGAGCCAATACTACAGAAGGCTTGTTTTGAAGTGTCATACAAGGAGATGTGCATGTGCCCTATATCTGCATATAGCTCAGTGAAGATCAGGACTCTGATTAGGGGAAGTTCAGTAAGACCTTTCTTTCATGTATCTTGATGGCTCCTTTTTGTTTCCAAAAATACTTTCTCTGTGATTTCAAATTCACTTCTAAGTCAGTTTATGAAGGACCTCTGAAAACAAACACTTAAGGACTTTTGTTCTGAGCTTTACTGCAAATATTTTGTTGTTGTCAAATCTTCCTAAAAAGCCAATCTTATTAAATAGCTGCTCAAAACCAGGTCAGCAGTTAAATAATATTGCTTGTGGAGAGCTTAGCATGGGTCAGCTATGAGTTAAAATAGATCTGAAGGTGCTGGGAAAGGAGAATTCTTGATTTATGCTCTGGTGGTATATTGGAGCCACAGCCATATGAGGAGGAATGTTTTGGGGCTGCAGATACTTCTGCCAATGCTCTGGAGGCCTGAGAGATTGACACTGAAACACCTGCTGGAGTTGCTCAAGGCTTCTCAGCAAGGAATTCTCTCAAATCAATATTTATCAGAACTAAATGATTTATTGACTTTAACCTGCAGCATGGGCTGGTGTATCAGAATTAAAATCTTGAGTAGCTCTGGTTGGGTGAAGCTTTAGAGGCTGAAGGAGATGAAAGGTGTTGTGGGGGTTTTTTTGGTTTGTGTTTTGTTTTCATGTTTGTGTTTTGGTGGGTATTTTTGGTTTTGTTTTGGGTTTTTTTGCATTACTGAACTCTTTTTTACTAGCTCTGAAGATATACTTGGTTGTTGCTGCTTCAGTCCCTTCTAATTTGCTATATATTAGTGCTAGAAAATCAAAAGTCTAATTCTGAAAGCAAAGTTGCTATTGTCACTGCTTTTTAAGCTTAGAATTCCTACATGAGAAAATTCAGGTTAGTAATAATCTGTCTTTACCTATCCTGAACTTCTTGCTCATGGCTTGCTCCTTCCAGTGTTGCCTCTTTAATATTCTAATTTGTGCCTTTATTTTAAAAGAATCAAAGAAATCAAGCAGCTCTTAGCACCATAAACTGTTTATTTTCTGTACTTTGATTTTGGTTTATTCTTTGACAGACCTTCACACTTCACTGCATTCCTCCTCTGTTTTAGGTTTTCATGCCCTCTTGGGAAGGAATATGCCATATATTCAATTCTCATGGAAAATGCTACATTAATATCCAGTAAAGTGAGTGATTCATGTGTGTAGAAATAGATTGGAATGATCAGGCAGACTGCTGTACACCACTGCTTTGCTCTGCATTCTGGAAGGATCTTTTTCTGGACTCGAAGCCGAAAATACAAACTTATGAAACATCAGACCTTCTAGAATGTGAAGACAGCTGTAAAAACAAGGGAAAAGACTGTAGGAAAAGATAACAAAATATGATAGCTGTTTTCAGCCCCTAAGAGCTCAAAATTATTTTCTCTGTTCAGTTACGTGTGCAAGAAGAGCTGTACGAGTTGTAGAACAGCAGAACACTGTTTTGTGCCTACTCAGTGTTTGCAATTGCCCAAATGAGAACCTGGTCAGGTGAGGGGTGCTGGCCATCCTTCACAACAGCAGGCCATCCCATCATCCTGGGGTTTCAAGATGACTATGTGTGGCAAAGAACCTCTTTGGGCTTGTGCTCTCCTGCAGTTAATACCCTCCTGCCTCAGAGGCTGCCACAGAATGGGTAAAGATGGTGTTGAGACTGGTAACTGCAGTATGAGGACAGAAACATTTCTTTACTGAAGTGGAAACTGCTGAGTTTTTTTTCAGTGTTCTGTTTCATGAATTATGTCAGTTGATCCTGAGGTGCGACAAGTAAAGAACAGCCCAGAGGTTGCACATGTTTTTCAGTGTGTAAGCAAGTTTTACTGTGACAGTGAGATTTAATTCTGTTTCAGATCAAACAACACACTGTATTTTGAAGTCTTTCTGGTGTTTAACATTCTTGTGCTACTCCTCCCCCAATGTGGTAGCATGAGGTTCCAAAAAATAATAATCTTGGTATCATACTTAAAATCCTAAACCACTTTAGCATGTTCTCTGAAGTGGTCTTTGGTCTGATTAAATAGTTAATACAAAATATCAGGCTTTATTCACATAAGTAATAGTTTCAACTATTCAGTGCTGTGGCATCTCATGCATTAATTACCATTAGGCTAGATAAGGCAACACAATGAGCAGTGATGGAACTCAGGGACTGAAGCTGTGATTTCCTAGCACAGGGTGCTTCTCTTCTTAGAAATACTTCGAAGTCATCTGGATTTTATACTAGTGGATTTTCTTGGTACTGAGAGAGATCCTAAGTGCCACACCAGGTCAGGCCAAAGCTGTAGCTGGCACCCTGCCCGACCAGAACAGCTGCTTTGAGGCTGAGGGAACAATGAGTGTGCAATGTGATACTTCCTCCAGCAGGATGGCCTGGCCCCTGCCAGTGTGCATCTTGGGGGCTTCAGAGTGTGCATCAGTGGTTCAAACTCTGACAACTACTGATAGAGCTATTTCTGGTCATAATCTGTTTTTTTTAATCCTGTATTTTGGGCCTTCACATCCCACAGCAGTTTAATTTTTGTAAACAGTTCATCACCTGCAAACACCTGAATGCTTGGTTTAATTATCTCTTGAAGTTTAAGGTCTTGAATAGGCGAAACATTTGGCTAACTTTTGATCCTTTAAGTAAATTAAGCGAAAATTGTCTCTGCTTTGTGACTACTGACTTTATGCTGCAGGTCACAGTGATGTAGTGGCTTTATATGGCACGGAGGGCTTCTCACAGGATTAACATAGGAGTCAAAGATGTCAGCTTTGATCAAGCCAGCAAAATTAACATTGCTTACCTCTGAGAATAATCAGAGGGACTAGTTGATAAAGACTTCTACAGCAGTTCAAAAATCTACATGAAGTAGGGGTGAATGTTGAGGGTGGATGTATTTCCCTAAAGGGTGCAATGTGGAGGCAGTACTTATAAAGAGCAGAAGACAGCAGCGGTGCTGCAGCTGAACTTGGATCTGATGACCACTGCTTTTCCTGGAGAGACTTGCTTGGTAACTCCTGTTCTCTTCTGCATTCTGTGTCCACTTGAATTTTTGCTTTGTGGGGGCCAATTTGCAGAAGCCAGTGTGAATAGATAAAAGGGTGAGCTGTGATACTAATTATTTTATTTAAGTATCTAAACTAGGGCAACAATGTGTAGCAGCAATCTGAGGACTATCAGGTATTGCTTTTGGGGTTTTGCCCTTTGAATTTACTGTAATGGTTAATATGCAGACATGTTTATGAATTAGCCATACTATGACCTCACTAAGTTTAAGCAAAATAAGCCCTGAAGCATTCTCCTTGATTCACTGAATTTGTGTTGTCCAGAAGATTTCAAGTGATGCCCTCCTAAGCATAGTTACAGTAAATTTGTTCGGTTCGATTATGCTACAGCAAAGTAGAGTTGGAGTACTGTTCCCAGGCTGCACAAGCAGTGCCACTGCTGTAAGTAGAACCCGAAAATGGACATGGAAAGGACAGTGTCATACATGTGAGTAGTGTAGTGAAATAGCTACTCTCATGTTAAGCTTTCTCCCAGGCTGCTGTTTTAGCATGTGCAAGATGAAGAAGGGATGTCAAGTCCCTTACAATGCTAGCAGGGTGCCCTGTGAGTCAGGCCTGCACTGGCTAAAGTAGGTTAAGTACTGGCTCATGGAGTTCATTCAGATTGTGTTCTGTAAATAGTAAGCATGTTGCTTTAAATAGTTTGAGATGCTTATGTAAAGCTTGTCTCTCATAGCCTCCTGTCAAAATGGGAGTAAACAGGTTATTTGGGGTAGATGTAATTCTGCTTGTGGATACAGTGAAGTCAGCAAAGGCTGTTCTCTGCCCTGGGCAGTAGTGTAGTGTGATTTGGGGAAGATATTAAATATGATTGCAAGTCTTAATCACTTAAGCTCTTTGGGTACACTTGAAAGATGTATTACAGCATCTCTTGGTCAGAATATAGGCCTGATTTTTTTTCCTACCTGTAGATGACACATTGCAATTCAGTGGTGCATTGATGGTGTACCACTGCTTCTCAGATGAAACAGATGGTAGATGTCCTTGCACTGTGTGGAGTATCTTCTGCTGCAGGGCATCCTTGATGCCCTTGGCTTTTGGAATATGGTTTGTGGAAAATACAATACAGATGAGTAATATGTAGTGAAGGATTGGGCTGGGGTTGATTCAGATCAATCAAATGGTAACAAATACGAATACATGACACCAGTAGTTTCCCTTTGTGTAAGATTAAGGACCAAAAGAACAGCCATGAATGAAGCAATTGAGCCAGGGATAGAATTCTAGTTCTTGATTGGAAATGTAGTATCTATAATATATTTAATATTATATTTAAAATTCCCAGGGAAGTCTTTAACTTAACATTTGAAAGATAAACTAATCCTATTCTACCTTTGCTTTAAAAAATAGTTCTGGGACTTTTTTCATCCTATGATAGTCAAATTTCTGTAAGTGATTGCAAACCGAGAAAGCAAAAGATAACATGATTTATATTTAAAGTATCGAGATTGTATAAAAAACTCTCTCAAAATTGTCCAGTTAAGTAAATCAGTGGTTTAAACTCATGTTTGTAATTCTAGGCATAAACTTAATTTGTAGCTGAGAAGAACTTATCAGAATTTGGGTCTCCAGTAAAATGTTACTACTCTTTGACAGTGCAGTGTACCCCTACTTGCAAGAAGCTAATGACCCGAGTGTTTCCAAAGTGTGTTTTTTCTTTAAGGGTGACCTTATGCCTTGGAGGATGAATGCCCGAGTGGGAGTAAATACAGCAAGATACTTGTAGGTTTTCTAAGCTTCAGCATTGTGAAAATAAATTACTGCTATGCCTGCAGGATTTTGAACACTGAAGTGCAAGTTGGCTTTGATCTGCTGGAGGTTGGTCTAGCTATTATGTTTGCTTATTGGAAATTAGTTAAGAAGTCTAGAGCATTACTGAGATCAGGAGGAAATCCTCTTGGGAGAGGAACAGAGATGTGGAAGGTTGGAGCAGTTTCTACTCCTGTGGTGGTTATGAAAGGGAGAGAGACAAGCAGATGTCAGTGATGGCCAGTGACAGTCCCAGCACCACTGTCACTGGTGAAACAGCACAGATATTACTGAGCTCTGCACCTGTCTCTGGATAACAGATGTCTAGTAAACTTCCAAGTATTTTGACTTGGACTGTATGTTAAATTTGCCTCTCTGAAGTTGAGCAATATGTATCTGCTGTGTAGTGTTGATTATACCTCTCATATCCTGAAATTAAGTGAAAAATAATGTACACCAGTTTGAGCTGAAGTTTGAGTGACTGTTTACATTTGGCTATCAATCTGTAAAATCCAGTTGTGGAAATCATGGGTGAGGAAAGATGTCTTAAATATCCTGTCTCATTCTCAGTTGATGCATGATTACTTTCCATAATATATTATTTTTCTAGCATTTGATCCACTCTAGCCTTTTAAATAAATGCCTTCAGGGATGTGGTTTCTTTAGCAGACAAACAGCCTTTTGTGGGAAGTAAAGGCAGTTTTACTTAAGCTATAAGACTCATTTAGACTCACTTAAGATAGTGGCATATATTTTTGAATATCTTTCCTACTGTCATAATATTTCATGGTAATAGAACTTGAAGTCTCCTGGTCCTCTAGTTAATGATAACATATGAGCTCTCTTAGTCTCTGAAAGCTGGAGCAGGAGGTGGCATAGCAGATATTAAGTATGGTATCTAGAGTCTAGGAGCCTGTATCTAGTTACACATTTGTTTTGCAAAAATTTTATGAATTATTGTGGGTTTTTTGGCCTGGAATATTTTTTCATTAGTCTTAGAGCCATTGCACATGAGCAGTAATCTTTGCTGTAAGTAATAGTCTTAGAGCTTCTTGCAGAGCTGTGAGGTCTTGAGTAGGACCAGCTGAAGGGCTCAGCTAGATCTCCATTTCCAGTCAAACATTCAGACTACTCCTTTCACTAATAGTTAGGTCTCTTAATAATTTAAACTTCTTCAAAGTACTGAAGTAAAATAGGTTAATGAAATGAATATTTTGTAGAAAATGAACCATTTCAGTCATCTTAAGCTTTATTTACTCTTCTTTGTGAAGTGTAATACAGATGCTATTTCCTATGTTGAAGTTCTTATGTTAAAAATAATCAACTGCTGTTTTCAAAATTTTAAAGAAGGAAGAAATTACCTGGCATGTATTGCATCCGAACAAAAAGCCTGTAAGTGGCCTTAAACTCCAAACATATATAAAAAAAATAAATTTAAAACCCCCCCCCCCAAAACAAAGAACCCCAAACCAATGCAGCTTGTATTTTATGCTGTTAGAAGTCAGTATAGCATTCTTCTAAACTTGTTAATCGTGTAGCATCTAGTGCTTGTCTCTTGCTGTGTCCATTGTTTGGGCAGGAACTTGCTTAAATAGCAACAGTATTTTCAGGGAGGTATGAAACTAATTTTAGCATATGCATTTGTGGCATAAGTAGTTCACTTAAGCTTAAAGACAGCTTTTTAACCTTGTCAGAAATCTGTATTTTTCACTGGGCGTTATGTTACTATCTGACAGTCAGTTTTGAGTTGGATTTTGTCATTTCAGGCATAGTTGTATGGCTCTTTCATCCTTCTAAGCCTAAATAGATGAACTGCACATCTGTTGTGTGAAAGTAACGTAGGAGGTCTCTAAATTTTTCTATTTCAGGAATGACTTTGTTAACATCAGTTAAAAGGCTTATCTATAATTACATAGCTCTTATTAACACTGTGGTGTTGGAAAACTGATGTTCATTTTCCATGCCTTCCCAGATGGTTTTTAATGTGAAGTGCTTGAAAACCTTTAGTTATTTTTAAAACCGGGTGTTATGCTTAATAACTAGCAAAACAACGTGGCAAGCTAAGTTTTAACATTTGAAACTTAAGTTCAGACACTGTGTCAGGTAAAAACTGAAGTAATCTTGTACAAAGAGCTGGGTCTTTCTTCAAAATGTGTGTAGCAGCATTGCCTAAGGACAAGGTTTAAAGAGCCTTTGGGGGGAGCAAACATCAGGAGGTATTACTGCTGATGGGGAGGTGCAGAAACTTAAGCATGGGTTTTAGTTCTTAGTGTGCTACGATGAATTTTTGTGGAAGTGAGAACAGCTTAGGTTCCTGAAATGAAGAAAAATTATACCATTTTTTCAGAGGGAGTCAAATATTGTGGAAAGCTTTCCAACCATCTGTCTGTAAGAAAGGCAGGACAGGTTATAACTTAATTTGACAATGAATCTCATAGGGCTTAAGATCCCAGATGGTGTTTCAGTGTGTAGCTACTGAACTGACTTGTCTGAACTTTTCATGTGCAACTTGTGGGCTTTATCCAAGTGTGTGTAAGTAACATGTAACTCAGCTCAGGATGGGGAAGAAATGCTGTGGATTTGTCAGAGACAGTGCTCTGTGAAATGAACTTTCCTTTAACAGTCCTATGTGAACCTTCATGCTCGCAAATGCGTGTAACAGTTTGTGTAAAGTGTAAGGGCTTCCTGGCAGAGCAGTGGTAGCTGAAGAGTTCAGTTATTGCAAAAAGGAGATGTAATAAACTAGCAGCAGACTGGGTTGATGAGTTTGGATTATCTTTGCTTGATAGTAGATGTTGAGTCCAACAAATGAAACGGAAGGATGCCTGGATTTCAGGGCTTTCAGTATTTCTTCTGTTCCTTAAAAAAAAGGGATTTTTTTTCTTTTGAGTACAAACTTTTCTGACAGCTGTTAATGTTTGCTGTATCAATGTCTTGAGCTTTACAGTTCAGATAGCTCTGTAGTTGAGTACAGCTGGAGAAAAGGGCATCTTTAATTAAATACGAAACAAGATGTTGAAACTACATCTTGTCAACTTCCTTCTAATTCTTTTTGAATCTGGGATGTAATTGAGACTCCTCCTTGCACCATTCAACAAAGTGCTTATTGAGAACTTGAATTAATTTTTTCCAAAAACTTCTGTAGACAGAAAAAAAAGTGCCTGTTACACTGTACCTTATTCTGAATTATCAGTCCTCCATCACTTTAGTTTTGTGCTCATTTTGTGATGTAGTTGAAGATGCGATAACTGAAACACTTCACTCTTTTCATATCTACTCTTGTGTAATTTTGTTTGGATTCTCCAAATACTTGACATCTTATGTTGCTCTTTTTAATGGATGTCCTTAAGCAAATAGCTTAAGTGTGCAAGGCACTGGTGGTGATTCATTATCTTCCCTGAAGCTGTGCTTTCCTGCAGTCATCCTGCAGCATATTAGTATTGTACATATAGTCTGCTTTGAAATTACGGAGGGTTTGGTTATAGAAACCACTTTAGTATTTGTTTTTCCCTTCCTTACTCCCCTCCCCTTGCCACCCCTGTGGTTTGAGTTTTGTGTGAGGAGGACCCAGAGGAAGGGAAACTGAATTCCTTTTCCTTGTTTTTATCTTTCAAATACAATGGTGATTACAATGTCTGTATGAAACAGGCATTATATTTTGGTAATAATGTTTTGTCTCAAAATGAGTCATCCTCTGACTGCCAGGCTTCAGAATATGACAATCCTTAAGAATTTTCCATATGAGGAAGCAATAATAGATTTGTGGGATGGCTAATGAGTCATGGATAATTAGTGTCCTGCTAAGCTTTAGTATCTGACAGGTATTTTTCCTTTTAGCAGGGTGGTTTAGAGAAACATTTTCTACCCAGTTAATAATTTGATCTAATACATGAAATCTTGAAATGCCAACTTTTTATATCATGTTACAAAAAGCAATATGAATTGTTCTCACAGGGTTACTGTTGGGCTTTTTTTATTCACTGAGGTATACTCAAAGTATATTCTAGGGCAGCAGATATTAAAGTTTAATGTAATAAAAAATAATTGTTGTTATAGTCGAGGAGACAAGTGATATATTTTGCCTGTATTGGTGTGCATGTGTTGCTAGCTTCATATTGATTTAGATGAGCCAAAGAAGGATCCTTGATATATCAGATTATGTAGCTTTAGCTTAGTTCAAAGTGCTACAAATAATTACTTCAGCAAGCTAGAAGTTTCCAGTTGCCAATATTGGGCTTTTGAGATTAGCCTGGGGTGCTGAATCATCAGAGCTTGTGCTTTCTGTTCAATGGGAGAGTCCTGCCTGTAGCATTTGGTGTCTCTACTGAACATGAGTGGCCTTCTGAATATGATGTTCATGTATAGCTCTGTGGCTGGTATAAAACAAGTGAAATTCCTTCTGTTACTGGGGAAGATGTTTTGACACCAAAGCTGTTAATGTTCGTAAGTTTTCCAAGGAACAGCCATTTTTTGAGAAGGAAGGCCTTCCAAAACAGGTGTCTTAGAGCAGGAAAGCTTTGCTGAAGAGTTCTAGTGCACATCTGAGGCTTGTGTAGTCTCAGACGTATGGGTGCAAATGTTCATATTGATCCTTCAGGCAGGACCAGCAAGTCCTGTCCCAATAACTTGAGTCTCTACCAGACTTGAGTTTGCACTTGCTTTTAGTATTTCCCATCCTGTTTTAATAAATAGGCCCAATTAAGTGAGATTTGGTGTCAGTGTAAATACCTGAGAATGAATCTGCAGTTTGCCGAGGTGTTGGAGATAATGCAGGTCTTAAATTTGATTTTACCTCTTTGTGCCATGAATGAGATGAGTTACCTAGATAGCTTAAAAACTTGGGGTTGCAAATTGCTGTCTGTCATGGGCTGCATTTCACATGCATCTGAGCTTGGGTAATTCGATCTTGTGTAATTCTCCCCTCCATTATGATGAAAAGAAGTCCTTTACTTATAGCTCTAATTGCTAATTAATGGAGTCCTTAATTTGCTAGAAATAGCTGTTTAGGTTGACCAGTATTAGAGTGGAACATTATTTTCCAGTCTTACTCCTTAAATGATTTTGCTGTCAAAAACAGATTCAAGATTTCTGTGCTGAAACGTAACTGATAACTGTGTCCCAAACCAGAGCTGTACAGGTCATAAAGTTTGTGAAGAAGTGGCCTTGTGGGTTTTTCTTCTAACCACAGCAGAGCATTTTCTTGACCTAGTTATTTTTCAAAGACAGATGACTGTTTTTCTTACTTTGAACATTGTTGCCTGAAGGGGTTAGTCTGATGGTTTGACACAGGGTTTGGAGAACCTCTAGTCTCTGCCTCTGTTACTGTTGAATTTGGATGCTATTCTGCTCAGCTGTGTTCTTTAAAAAAGAAAAAAAAAAAAGGCAGTAGGTATTTGAACTTGAAAAGTTCCTTCAGTAACAGGCCTTGAGAAAGGAAACCGTTCTGTCAGCACATAAGGCTTTTTCTTCTAGGATGAATCTTACATGGTATAAACCTGAAGTATGGAACTATTCCACTGGGAGCCAACATTTTTGTCAAATGGCAGTTAAGCATCCTCACAAAATGCTGTCTGTGTTTATTGGGAATTGGCAAACCAGCGTGATGTCTGCTGACTGATTCCACATGGTCTAAAAACTT
>NW_008654464.1:60102-96300 GCF_000695815.1 Acanthisitta chloris | reverse complement strand
TCCCTATTGCTGGATCTGTGTGTGCCTGCATGTGCTTATATTTTATAAGGATGTTATGGACTATTTGCTGCTCTAAGCTCTCTTTCTTTTGGAGTGAGGGCAGCAAAAATGAATGTTGGAAGCAGGAATAATTCTTTTTATATTACGATGTGAGACCAGGACATGTGCAGAATTAAGTAGTTTATACAGCTTGCTGCTCTTCAGGTTCTGCCTCATGTATATTCCTATTCTGTGAGTCCCTCTTGACTTTGTTCTGAGTTATCTTTGCTGCTCTCTCTTCCTTTGCTGATTTCTGTTTAGAGATTTTTCAAGTTTTTTGGTGTGGTGTCAAAATCCTCTTTAGATTTCCTTGTAGAGAGTACCTGTCCAGAAAACCAGCTGTCATTCCTGATGCTGAGCATTGCTAGGTCTTACTCCTTTATCATTATGGCAGTAAGAAGTATTTTATGTCTTCTACCAGAAAGATCCAGTAGAATTGAGTTCTCCTTGATACTCTTCTGTGCAGTGGCATGACCAGCAGTTGGGTAGTCTGTGCAATTACTACATAAATACACTGAGCTGTTCTTTGGCTAATGGTAGAAGCTGCTTTATACAAAATGTTCCCTGACTAGGTAGGCTAGGGGTCTAGTGACCCTGACATTTGCTGGATGGCCCAGTTGTAGCCATGGCATGTTTGAGGGCAAGGCCTGAGAGTATCCAGTACCTGTGAAGCCATGTGAGCTCCTTCAGCATCTCCCTGTTGCTCCCAGACACCACTGTTGTAACAAAAGGACCATCCTACTGCTATCCAAACTGCCCCAGATGTGACCATCTTCACTGAAATGTGATCAGCACTTACTGAAACAGCACTTGTTATGGCTTGTACTTGTATGTCTTTTAGTGAATCTGTTTCTGCAATCAGTGGCTAGTTCTGAATCTTTACTGCATTAAATTGTAATCCACTTAGCATGGTCCTGGCTTTTTCTGTCTTAGTACGTATTCTGAAAAATACGGAGACCTCTGGGGAGCCGCGAGACAAGTGTCATAAGTAGGATGTATGGTATGGCAGTTAGTAGCTAGATGATGGTGACAAATGGATAAAAACTGCCCAAAAGGTCTCTTCCCAAGCAGAATTTAGAGATATCTATTTTTCTTTACTACTGTCTGCAGTTTGGTAGTCTGGAAGTTAGTGCCTTAAAGCTATGGATTAAAAAAAGCATGTTAGTGTACTTCAGGAGGGGAATGCCATCATTTGAGGGGCAAGGAGGGAATGTCCTCTGCAACCTTTTTAGTGTATGCTCCAGGTCTATAAATAACTCTCAATGCTTGTCTCTTCCAATTATTATTTCCCTGAGCAGCACTGTTTGTAAAGCTGTTGTTCTTGAGACGGCCTTTGGTTTCAAGTATCTTTTTAAGCATAAATGCTGTGTTTTTCTACAGGTATGAGTTTACTGATACATGCTGGATCTTCTACTTTAGGAGCTCCTCATGCACATGTGAAATACCTTCAGTTCAGACTCTTGTTCTCCTGAGTGATGATGAAAGCAGTTGCCAGTCATGCAAAGCAAAAATCAATATACTGCTTCATTTACTGCTACTGGTAGTGGCAGTGTGAGGTGTTTCTCTGTCCTACAGTAACTGTGACCTAAATAGGAAAGAGATTCAAACTAGTGCTACAACATACTGTCTGCAGAGTGTAACAAGTGACAGGTTTGGGACACTTTGAATTTCTCCTCTGTTTATCTAAAAAAATAAGCCCAACCTTTTTTTGCTTTGATATTTTACATGAGATATTGCAAGCAGTACAGCTTGGCTGCTTTAGCTGCTGTCATACTTGGGTGTTTTTTTTCTTCTGTTGTGGTAAAGTCTTATTATGAAACAGATTTTGTCGTGCCTTCCATGGGGGATCATTTGATTTATATTCATTCACAGTGAGGGTCAAGTCCAGTTTTGTAATGATAATATAGTTTGTAATGCACATTAGGGTTTCTCCTCTGAGTTACAGCAGAAATAACTCAATCTTTGAAGTTCATGTTTGGAGACTGTGAACCTGAGGATTACAGAGAAGGAAATGAAGAGGAGTGGCAGGATGTTGAAATGCATTTTTAGTGAACAGTCGTATTTGTAATAACCTCTAATCTGTGAGAACAAACCTCAGTGGAACTGTTAGTGAACTATGAATGCTGCTGTTAACTCCCTCTGAGTTAAAGCTCCTTCCCCTTCTGCATGTCAATTCCAAATCAGTGATATTTAAATTCTTTAATGTGACTCATACCTACTTTGATTCTTTTTTTTTCCCCCATGTGAAAAGGCTTTGTGTACACAGAGTAAGGCTGCTTTCACCCTTCACTGACCAGCTTGTGGTCAAAATATTTTTTTGTGATCTGTTTAAATATATTCTGAGATTTCTTAGGTTTCTTGTTTAACACTCCCCACCCTACTAGTTTCTCTTCCTCAGCCTTCTTGGTTAGGTTTAAATATTGTAGAAACACCAATTTCCAAGAAGTAATAGTTGTCAGATGTATAGCCAAGCCGAAGTCTCTCGTTCAAAGAGATTATAGGTGTTCCCAGGCTTCAGTGTACTGCAAAAGGTGTGTTTTTGTTGTTCTTTTAGGATTAACATGTGAGCACCAGCTAACATTGGTTTTAATTGGACCTGGATTTTATTGTCCATTCCCAATATGGTTGGTTTGTGTTAGAAAACTGCCATGAAGGATAAGGTTGTGAGAGCAATTCCTTAATTTGTGGCTGATCGTATCACTTGTCCTTATGGAAGTGTGTTCTCTGAAGCTGGTTCTTCTGCTCTTCCTTCCAGTTGATCCCTCTACAGTGTGCACACTTGGAGAAAGTTATTGCTCATTGTCCTTTTCCCTATGCTAACTAAACCAGGCACTGCTGATGCAGCCTGTGACCCTTGCCTACCTCTGACTCCTTTCTTAATGCACTACATTTTTTTTTTTTTGCATTTACTTTATTCTCTCTCCTTTTACGGCTGTATTGTGTTGGTAGCTGCAGTCACTTGTTTTTCTTGTCCTGCTCTGACCCTTCCAACTGATGAATTCCTCGTGATGCAGTTTGATAGTGTGACCTTCTGCTTTTCTATAAATGTGTCCATGATATCATTTCAATCAAGTTCTTGAATATTCTAGCCTTCCCTTATGTGGCTGGTGTCACTCAGCTTTAACGAGTGAAGTGTGTTAGTATAATGTAGTTGGGCATATTTTCCCCCCTTTTAACCAATTTGCAAATGCGTTGTGTGTAGATGACCACGTCCATCTTTGTGCAGTTGTTTTGTATGTTGATTAGGTCTCACTTCTATATGAGTGTCTCAGCATTGCTGCACTGTCTGGCAGAACTCATAAGTGATGGTTTAGCTGGTCATGGAGGTAGATAGCATGAGACTTGGGAGCAGGTTTGTGTGCCACACTTGAGATAAACATGCCAGTGCTGTTAAGTACATAAAACTAGAAGATACTGTTCTTATAAAACTGTCTCATCATGATGACCACTGGGTGGATGTTGAGAAGAATATTTAAGAAACAATTATTCTCCTATGGACTACATACTTTCCCAGAGTAAGCAGTCGAGGTTCAATGCTTGCTTTATTTCTTGCAGGACTTTAAGTTTGTTGCTATTAGGGATTTTCTTAGAGACTATATCTGGACTTTTTATGCCAAATGCTATGTCATAGTGTGGTTTTGAATGAATAACCCTTTTCCTTTTGGGATAAGGCGTAACTTCCAAGACCAGTTGTGTCATGCTGGTGTTATGGGCCCCCTTGGACTGAAGTCTGGTTGTGCAGTTGCTTTGCCTATCTTACATATGGAAAAGTCTTTCAGGCTGCTTTGACTGTGTCAACAAGGGCAAGTAGAATGTGTTAAGAGTAGCAAGTAATTGCTGTACTGAGTGGGGTGTGTGATCTCTTTGGCTCTAAGGGGATGAAGATTGTGCCAGGGCTGAGGTTTTTCTCTGCAACTCTATTCTGGTTTAGGTCTGTTTCTTTGGACAGTAGAAATGGGCATTTACAAGAAAACCAAACTAGT
Organism: Acanthisitta chloris; assembly: GCF_000695815.1. Lineage (NCBI taxonomy): Eukaryota > Metazoa > Chordata > Aves > Passeriformes > Acanthisittidae > Acanthisitta > Acanthisitta chloris. The sequence continues at coordinate 92,278 of NW_008654464.1, read as the reverse complement.
AATTCAGATACAGTTCAGAAGCTTTCTAAAACTTTCTCAAGTCTCCACCCAAGAAACTTCCTGTGAGATCAGTACACACAGGAAGAAGATAAGGAGGTACTAGGTTTGAGTTGGATTAGTGCAGAAAATTCATCTTTTGTGGGGTTTTTGATGCTCAGAAAGACTTTTTGAATTCGGTGTGGTATATTAGAGAAAATAACTTGCTTCAAACTTACAGATGTAAGACTACTTTATTCTAATGACTGCTGGGGATTTTGGGTGAAAGAATAAATTGGCTTACAACAAATGCAGCTGCAATCTTGACATGAAATGAGCTTTTGTTGCAAAAATTACAAGGGTGAAGACTTGTATGTATGTGCAGAGGGGAATTTCCATTTTGAAATGAGAATGGTTTAAGTTTGTAAAAAGCAAAGGGAGTCTTCTCAGTGTTTTAGAAGAATTATCTGGGGAATAGACAGTGTCAAGAAGCCACTAAAATCTGGGGACTTTTTTGGTGTGGTGGAAGGGAGAGAGAAGCAGGAAGGACACCCAGTGCTGGTAGGCAGTCCATTGGTGAGGAGTTTGTGTGGAATCCACGTGGGAGATTTACCAGGAATCAGGTGGTCAGATGAATGAGGTTTTTTACTGTGCATTTTGAAGCGAAGGATCAAAGAATATTTGTTAAATGAAAAAAGTTCTTTATGACAGAAGTTAATATGTCACTTTCAGACAAGTCTATTTAAAGACAATGATGAGCAAATGAGACTGAAGTTTCAAATATTGCTAGTTTCTTCATATCTAGATGTTTGGAGTTGTCTGCCTTTCTTTGCAAGCAGAGACCAAAAACTGAATTATTTTAACATGCTTTTCTTTAGGTCCTGGAGTCTTTGGTTTTCTTAGGTCTTGAATAATTCTCTAATCTGATTCATTTTTGTATGTGTTGCAGAAGGAGTTGGTTTCAAATTTGCTCATCAGAGATCAAGATCAAAAGTGTCAGTTTGGAGTGAAAAATACTGCTTGTATTTGGGCAATGCAGGTTGAAGTTAGGACTCATGTTGTTTTGATACCAGGAGGGATTGCAGCCTTTTTATGAGGTGACTCACTGTTGTCATGGTTATAGTTTCTCTGCACTGTTCCCAGTGTTGAAGATCCCACCATAGATTTTGAGGTTGCTTTGCCACGTGAACACATCTGCTGTGGTGTGTATCTGGCTTTCAGGAAAATACTTTGATCAGGCATCAGCTGTCTGGTTTAAATATGCAATTAAAATAGTTCAAGTAAATATTTGCATTAACTAGCAAATAAGGTGGTACCTTGGATATTAGGTCTGTTGTAATAATGAAGTGATGAGGAACAAAATGCAGCTTCTGAACAGGAGTTCTTAACTCTGAAGTGCAGTAGAAGGTAATCAGAGAAAATATAATTTCTGGTAGAAGTTATCAACAGGAAAACTAGTAGATAGGTCTCTCTGTATTAAGCTTGATTTTGCCAAATCAGATGTATCTTGCTGACAGTGTGTTTTTGATAAACCTGTAGTGACTAAACTGGTACTTTGACTTTTAACAGTATAACTGCAAAAATGTGAAGAGCTTGTCTTAACCCAAGCCTTTTGGAGTTTCAGCTGCAGCACCCTGTGTGAAACATAAGCCTAGGTAGCTTTCCATTTGTTGGGGTTTTTTTAAGTTGCAGTACTGGTATGACACACTTCATCTGCCTAACAGCCTTTTTTAAGAGTCTTGAACTTGCAGTAGTTAAAAAAAATAAACAAACTTGGTTCATTCAGTGCTCTGTGAAATGGCTTCCATCTATCTGGATGTTTGATGAATAGTACTTCCATTTTTTTAACTGTCTTCGTATAGCTTTGAGGAAATAGCAAATAAATCCTCAGTTCTTAAATAGAACTGTTTCTACTTTCTCCCTCTGTGTACTGAGCAGCCAACATGGGGATTGTGTGCTGATAACTCAATTATTGATGTGGCAACCTTGTAAATGTCAACCAAGTGACTCAAGTACACAAATTAGATTTAAAAACTGATAAACTGATGTAAATTAAACCATTTCAACACCTGCTTTCATTGTAACTAAAACATTTCAGAACTAATCTTGGCAGTTCATGGAGGTTTTTTTGATCCAAAAATCCTTTCTTCTGGGCATTATAAAGAAGGATGAAGGAAGCAAAAATGCAAACTGCTTTGGAAACTGGGAAAGGAGAGAGGATCAATTTATTTAACTTTTTTTGCAGCTGTTTGAACAAATTTGTCTGACCTAGGACCATTGCTTCCAACTGCATGAAGCCAACGAACTCATCTGAATTGAACTTGTGTTTAATTGAATTGTGCTTAATTAATGCAAGGCATACAGGGTGATTTGACAAAGGGGGTTTTTAGACTGTCAAACGTGTTTATTCTGTAGTAGGGAAACACCCCCTGGTTTTAATTTGAAAATGGCACTAGCATTCTTTCTCATTAATTATTTTTGCAAAATCACTAAAGAAGCATGGACTTCAAAAAATGTTTTGGTTTTCTTCCCTAATCATACTGCCACTTTGACAACTTACTGTTTTGAGTGGACAAGTTGTAGCGAGGCCCCATGTAGTATGAAGGAGTTGAGGCTTGCCTATGTATCACAGTTATCAAGCTAGAAAGGTGTGAGTTTTGAAGGACAAGGACTATTATAGAATAGCTGAATGCTCTTCTTGTGGTGCCTTTTTTCAGTTCTTCTGCTGTAGGTGCAAACTCTTAATGTCTATTTTCCTCTAAAAACAGAGAAGGGGAAAGTCTTGGTATCTTGGCAGTTGCAGAAATGGGCCCTCTTGCTCACATCAGTACAATGTTTGAATGTGCAGTATCTCCAGCACAAAGGTGGGTCTCTGTTTTTGTGATGCAGTGGGATAAAATATTGTTATTTTGGAGGCATGTTGAAAATTTTTGACTTTCAGTATTTGCAGTGTCCTAGCATACCAGGTATCATTACATAATCTGCCTTGATCTGAAATATCAGTGTTGAAATTTTGCATGCAGATTTTTTTTGTGTATGCAGCTATCCATACCAGTGAAATGGATTAGCTTTTATCTCATTTTCAAAAGGACATGATGCTTCAGTGCAGTAGGAAAAGAACAAGCTGTACACATCATTGTAAGGAGAAAGAGGGAGTGGTACATCTCACGCTTTCATTGGTACTCAGGTCTGGATCAGAACTGAGGTCTGGCTCAACGTGTCCCTTCTGGATGCTCTAGCACTTCATTGAGGTCACTGCTGCCTGTTGTAGGTTGTGTCTTTTCTCATTCCACCTTGTCCTTACCCAGGAGGGATGCATGTAGCAGGAGGCTGCAATACCTCACTTACTAATATGTTTCTTGCTTGGGCCACCAAATGTACTTACAGGTTTTATAAATGCAAAATTTTGTAGAGTCTTTAAGACAAGAGGCTGAGCAATTTCAGCCCTACAATGGTACTGTCCTGGGAAAGGGTTTTGCAGATTCCAAGTGTTCTTTAGGCCAGGCTGTTGATACTGTTATGAGCTGAATTTTTTTTTTCTTCATTGCCTAGTTATATTTTAACTATCTCAGCTTTCAGTTCTGTTTTGCGTTGATTGCTGTGCACATTGGCTGTCTTCTGACTAATGCATGTTAACAGTAAGTAACAGGAGAACTTTGTGGTCTTTGCAGTATTCGAACAAGAATTACTGTGGTGTAAATTTCTTAGCAGGAGTGAAAGCTTTCTGAACTTCAGCTAATGCTGAGCAACTCCAGCATGTGTGTTAAAACTTGGCCTTTTTAAATGATGTTGGTTATAAGGGTATTTAGATTGGAATAGCAGGTTAAAATAAGTGATGTGAAGTAGTGTTATGATGTACAAGTAGAATGAAAGATCTTAAATAAGATCTTAAAACGCATATGACAGGTGCTTGTGGCTTAACTGTCATGTCCTATTTTGTAGAGCTTCAAGGTTACTTGTAACTGCTGTAGTGTGTGCTTAGAGTGGCAGAAATCAGATGTGCTTGAAGCATAGTCAACATAGAGCATTGCTGAAGTTCTTCATTAGTGCAGAAGAATAAAATTGATCCAGAGGCTGAGACTCCTGATGTGCTCTAAATCCTTAAAATGTAAACTTTAGTGTGGTTTTGTTTTTTTCTCCCTTCTCTCCTTTCAGCTTTTAATTAGAGTTTACTTTTGCATAATAACTGGTCTACCAGGTTTTCTTTTTCTGAGAATGTTATTCATCATACTTGTTTTAAGGATTCTTACCTGAATCAATAAATGGACTACAAGTTTTCAAAGTGCTTGTGTACTCCTGCTGTGCTCAATGCACAGTGGTCATTGTGTTAAGCATTTAATATCATTTGGGTAGGTAGCCCTTGTAACTTGAGCTTGTGTTACTATGGAACCAAAAATGACTTTAAGTTGAATTTTCATGGCTTGTTAAAGCTGTACGTACCAGAGCAAAAACCCCTTTGCTTGTAAAAATTTTTGTAGAGCCCCTATAGTTGGCACAGGAAGGTGTTTTCAGGGCATACAGGTGTGCAGTTGGATTGGGAAATGGCACTCAAGCTTGTTAAATTTGAGTACTTTGTACCTGTGTTCTGTATTAAGTCAAGTGAGTAGGAATGCAGTAATGGGATTTAGTATGAACAGAAATACTTAACTTTGCAGTGAAGTGTGTTTAGCTTCCAGACTCACCTCAGGTTTATAACTAAAGAATATATACAATCTATGATGAAAAATACTATTTTCTGCTATTCATATTCTAAAATAATATGAATTGCTTCTGTCCCCTCTACAAGCAGAGGACACACCACCTAGAGAGTTCAAAGAACCATATGAAGAACTAAGAATTTTCTGTCCTCTGTTATTGAGCCTAAGCTACTTTAACTGCAGAAAGCATAGTCCCTTGGTAGTTAAGTAGTGATTAATGATCTTAAGTGGCTTCAGTATGCTGGAAAGAATTTAACTGATCCTCATCTTTTGAGGAGCTATTAAATTCTTCATTGATGTCCAAACTGTCTGGTTACTACCTTATCCCTAGGAAAAAGAAAACAAACACATCCTAAATTCAGGATAGCTTATCTCTCCTCTGTGGTGTTTGGGCTCGGTGGGGGAGGTGTCCTTTCCCTGGAAGAGTAGACAGAAGAAAGAATTTAGTTTTAAGGTAAATTAGCTCCTCAAGTCAACAGTGTACCTGGATGTCAAGTGTAATGTTTTTGTTGCATCTTGTGGTGATAGTCTGATTCAAAGCCCATTGGATTAAACTTCAGGATATGTTTAAATTTACTATGCATTCCTCACGGTTTAATGGGGGTAGGAAGAATCCTTTTGTAAATTCATACTTGCAGTACCTGAAGGTATGCATCCACTTCTTAAATCTTTAACAACTGGACTTTTAGCTTGAGTGGAGTATAATACAAACTTGTTCAAGTGGCCTCCAGGCACTTGTAGTGGACACAAGTCATCTTGTTCTTGTGAAAATAGGGCAATTGTAGAAAATGGTGAACTATTGGAAATGGTAAAAGAAATTTGTCTGTCATGATAAAATGGTTCTGCTAGGAACAAGGGCAATACTGTTGCAAATCAGGAGGAGTTAACACTGAAGAAGTTAATGTAAGTGAGCTTGTAGCTAGTATTCATATGTTTATTCTAACTAGCTTCATGAGGCAGGGATTTGTTTGTGGCTACTTAAAAAGCACATGTACATTTACATATATATGTTTATATATAAATAAATACTAAAAGGCTTTTCTGTACCTTTTTTCCCATGCTGTGCTTTTAGAGGCCTTGACATGGAACATGTTGCTGAATAGTAATCATCATGGGGACTGAAGTAATACTGTTCAAAATGCTAAGTAGCGGTAACAGCTTATTGAGGTTAAAAAAAATAGTTCTATTATATGGCCCTTCTTTTTTTTTTTTTTTTAAAAGGCACATTCTTCATTAAAACTGCCTGAATGCTTTTGGAGCATTACTTTTAAAATTGGGGGTTCAAGGTAGACTCAGGCTTCACTTATGGATTATTAGCTACTTAATGCGGATAAATTGCAGATTTCCTGATGTTTGCCAATATGTATTTGATACGGTTAAAATCACATCATTTTAACATAGGCTTGCTATGCAAGAATATTGACTGAGAAAGGATTTCAGTTTTGGAGTTGTGTAGCACAATTACTTAGACCCCTTCCAAACACAGGGGTGGAGGGGAGAGATCTCTGAATGGGTTAGGATATAAATGGAGTTTGTACAGGCTCTTCTGACTTGCCACAGTTCCTTTCACTGGCACTCAGCCACCTCTCAAATGGGTATGGACTTGAGAGTTAATCACGAAGTCCTTTCTTTGTGATCACTGATTTTTAAGGACAGATAACTGTTGTCTTTCCGTGGCCATCTGGTGTGTAAAGGAAGGGTGGATGGGCAGATCCTAATAAGCCTTATCCTGGCTCTTTTTGCCATCATCTTCAGTTGCTTTCTGAAACTAATTAATCTGTCTCTATAGTCCTGTCTTAATACATAATCATAATAAGTATGCATATGTGCTAGCTAAAAGTGTCAGCTTTGTGAAAGGAGTCAGGTAGGTTACACCTTCCAAATCTGCATAAATGGGCATGGTTATATGCAAGACTGATAATGCCTGCAAACAAGTGAGCATCCTTGGCCCACATCAAAGTTAGATGCTTTGGTACAAGGCTTGCAACAAGCAGCATTTTTGAAGACTTCCAGATCCTCTGGTTATATTCCTGGTCAATCCACCAGTATTAGTTACTTCTTATGTTGTAATGTATTTTCAGGTTATGCAACAGCCTTAGGGAATTGAACTACAAGTTGTAAGCTTATTTTTTACTCTTAAACATACTTGGCAATAACTCTTAAATTTACTGCAACAGTTACTGTATGTGTTGGCTGTTGTCCAGGTGCTTTATGTGGCCACTGAAAGTACTGCAGACTGGTTCTCTCTTTTGAACAGCTATTATTGAACTCCCTCTGTTGAGGCAGACTGCCCTTTGAAAGGTGTCCTGTCACACAGCACAGATTTGGGGCTTTTTCCCCCTCAACAGGGACAAACCACTCAGCACATCCGTTGGGAGTAGGTACTGAGCTTTGGCAGATAGGGCCCAGGGATTGCTGCTGGGACATACAGAGATGCTTCTTGGCAGAGGCAGACTTCAGCATCTTGGCTCTGATGCTGGGAATGGCCTTACTCTGTATCATGCTGCCCAGGAGCCCTCCCATCTACCTGTTTGTTCTTGCTGTTAGAAGTGTTGTGCCCTGTTTTTGCCACTGAAGAAAGTGGTGAAGTAGAAGGAATCATCCCAAGGGTTGCTGGATGGGCAGCACTGTTATATTTCCTTCACACTCTGAAATTACTGTAGCGTAATGCCAGTGCCAAGTGAGTGTTATGTTAATAGTATTGATTGCTTGAAAGTTTCAAAGCCCTCGGGACTGTTTGTTAGAACCTGTTGTGGCTGTATGTTTGTCTGTTGTGCATTTGTAGAATTGAATTTTGACCTATGTGCTCCATGCTGGGATTTATTTTAGTGTTTTGCTGCATGCAGTCTGCTTCCCAGGAATGCTTGACTTGTGCTGCAAGGCCTAGTAAACCAGCTTGCAACCCTTTCTGCTGCTGCCCTGTGCAATGAATAAGAGCTCCATGAGTTCATATTTTAGATCAGTTTTCTGCCTTGCTCTTAAGTAAGATTTCTTAATCTGACACAGTTAACAGTCAAGCTTTTGAATATTTGTGCTGCTATTTTGGGTAAAAGGAAACTTTCATGAGCCAGGAGGGTAAGAACAGTATTGCTGCTATCAAGTACGTTTCTGAGAACTTAATCAGCATGCAAGTACCCAAAGCTTTGCTTCCCTTGGAGTTCAAGGAGCTGGCAACCCCTTCCCTCTGTCCCTCGTCATGCTGCAGAGGCCACCAGTGTTGAGTCTCTTACATTGATATTCTGCTTTTAGTAAGCTTGTGAAAAGGTAATTTGAGATTTGGGGGGAGCTTTTGAGTGGTTGGCAGCTGCAGCTTGAAACTCCTCATCTCACAGAGGCAAGGTGCCTGCAGCAGCTGCTTATGATTCGCCTCTCCTGCTCTAACAGCAGCCTGGCCTGGCAGAATGTACTTGTGACAAAATACCTATGGGTTTAATGAGGGTGAAACTTGGCAACTATGGCCCAGAAAAGCACTGCCAGGAGTGTGAACACTTTTCAGATGGCTTAATGCAGCTAATGATCAGTTGTTTCTTTCCAGATAGTAACCTCCTTTGTGTGAAACACTTTGCTCCTCGAGTTAAAAAAATCTGCTCAGTTCTGTGAAGACAAGAGTGTTGCATCAGCCTAAGACTGTCCTTAGTCACGAGGTTTGATTTCCAGAACATGATTAGGATTATTGCTGCATGATAAATAGTCTGTGTGATCCTACTTGTGCTTCAGTTTAGGCTCTGTGGATTCTTTAAATGGGCAAGAAAGAAGGAACTGGGTAAAAGTATGCTCTTGCCTAAGGAAGGGAACAAACCAGAAAAACAGATGGTGCTAAAAATAGTTTATTACCAAGGTCTAAATATGGCTCTGTGATTTTTTTCCCCCCCCTTATAAATAATGCAGCTATAAATCCTGCTAGGTATCAATAAGTATTGAATTAACTCCAAACTGCTGAGTGTTACGGAACCTTTTGGCAGCTGTCCAAGCTTGGTGTTGCCCTTCATTCATAGGATCAACATTTAATTCCTTAACAGGGGAAACCTGAAGAATTCATCCTCTTTGAATGGAAACATAGACGCAGGGAGCTTGAATGAGTAGCTACAGGCTAAGGCATCCCATTGCAATGGAAGGGGAGCCGTGCTTGATGAGATCCTGCTAGGTCGCAGCCAGGATGAATCTCCTCCTTTCTTTTCTGCAACGCATGAACAATCAAAGGCTCCTTTTTTATCTATTGTTGTCATGGAGGGCGTCCATTTAAAGTTCAAATTCCAGCAGGCTTGGGAAGAAGGAAAGGAGATAGGAGTAGGCTGGGCTGGGAGATGATAGGCAAGCATCAAAAGTGAGCTGAAGACAAGCCAGCACTTTGTCCTGTGACAGGACAGACCAGGCTGGGGGTACTTGGTTTTGAATGGATGCCTGGAAGTTTTTTTGGAGTAGTGAATGAAATGCTGCTGAGGTAGCAGGCACAGAGAGCATCTGGCGTTTTGCTTTCTTTGCATCGGCAGAGTGGGTCACAATGTGAAATTAGGCCCGAAATGGCATTTAATGAAGTGAGCCCTTGTGCTGGAGGTTCCCTGTGCTCTGACACTGCAAGAGTATAAGCCTTGAGGAGAGTGAAGGAAAGGAAATCTCATTAAGGATGGAGGCTTTTCCCCTCTCCTTTTGTAAATGGATTCTGTAACAAACGTCTTGCAGATACCTGGAGCTTCTCAAAAGCTGTTCATCAGTGTTGCTTTGCCATACCTGAAATTAGCTTTCTATGTTTATGGTACTTTTCTGTAAGCAATGTGCTAATAAGAGGAGGAGGCAGTTTAATATCTGCTGCAGTTGCTTTTCCTTTCTGGCAAGTTCCTGTATATACAATAAGTATTTGCTGCTGAAAGAGCTAATGAGTACCAGACCAGCTGCATTTGACATTATGAGAAAAGAAAGGGGCCATCTATTGACTCACAATCCAGGTTTCAGCCAGCTGTGGGTATTTTCTTTTTTTTAATTATTATTTATCCTGTCAGAAAATTGGATTATGTTAAAATTATTGGTGATGTTGTTTGCAATACAATACAATATTGAGTTAAGAGCTATGGTTCAGTATATATAGAGTACTTGTAGTTAATGTGCCTAAGCTGCACCAGAGGGTTTAAAGAGAGGTGAGAGCACTTTTCTCAGGTTTTACCATCTGGGTTTTGGCAGGTGGCAGGGGATTAAGTTTTTTTCCCCGTGGTCTAAATTGCAAGAGATGGTGGCTAGCAGAAGTGTTGAGTACTGTTTCATCATTGATATGGGAACTTTTTCCAGATTTCTTGGCAAAAAATGAAATCCCACTGTATTTACTAGAAAAACAAGTTATACCTCTTTGAATACTCGGGGTAATTCTGGGAGAGGGTTCTTTAAATATTCTGTGTTCTTGTAATAACGTGTTAATCAAATAAATAGATTAGTGCATTTTTATGGTACCTTACTGCAAGAAGTTTTAGCTCTGAAACTGGGCTTTGGTTTTCCATTATCTGTTGTGAAACTTCCCTTGCTATTTGACAGTCACTGTGACTTGATGCATCATCATCTAAAAGAGAACAAAACCAAATTGGTTCACTCGAGGCTTTTCTTTGTGGAGAGGTTTATTAAAATCACTTTGAAAAGTCTTAGGTTTAACTGTCACCTTGATTTTGTAGGTCTCACATTGCATAGATCAGTTCCTGCTGCATGTATGTACTGGTGCATAGGTGTGATGAAAGCAAAACAGATGTCTCCAGCCTGTGAAAATGAACTGATTTGGAATTTCTCTACATCAGTGATGTGAATTCTTCCATTATTAGGGTGGGAAATAAAAGCATGTGAACAAGTCAGTTTCGAGTATGTGCAAACTGAAACGTAGTTTTAAGTTCCTGATACAACTTTTAATGGAGTGCAGTTAATAAGCAGATATTTTCTGCATAAGTGATCTGGGAGGTGGTGGTTTAGTGCTAAGGTGAGCTGCATATAATCAAATAGCTCATCTGTTTATATACTTGAAAGTACTTGGTTCTTTATATACTGAGGATGACATGTGCTTTGCAGTAAAACTTAAGTATTGCCAGAAACTGAAATTTAAATAAATGAGACTTCTGACGAGTTTCCTGATTTCAGATTTCATTACAGTAGTAACCATGGGACTAAAACTCAAAGGGCTTTTATGGTATGTGAGGAAGCTTGCAAGCTGAGGGTGGCAAAAACAAGTCCAAGTCTTTAAAACAAAGCATGTGTAATAGATGAATGGATAGCTTTTACAATGTTGCAGCTTTTTCATGCGAGCTCTGATTTTCTTATTAGTTTACTTATTATTATTATTTGTAGAGGAAAACTGAGGCCATACAGCGAGAAGTTGAACTCAGTTTTAGTGTTACCTTAACGCTTTAGGAATTTCAAAGTTGACTCTGCCTTACACAGAAGTTGCATATGCTTTGCTTCTCTTCTGATGTGGTATGATGTATTTTAAAACATGTATTGGTTTTCAGTGCAACTGAAGGATAAGAGGACTTGTTAAAAAAACATACTGAGCCTCAACTGCTGATGTGTTGTCTGCTTTGGTGTTTGAACCAATAAACTTGTCCGAATTGGAGTTATCAAACAGAAGTTTTAGCACAAGTTGACTTAGTGTTAAAAGTGTACAGCAGTCTTGCCACTTGATGTTAGGAACACTTTCAGAGCTACATCACTTCAGAATTGTTCAAAATGCTCCAAAATCAAATAACAAGCTAGAAAAGTGCTGTACATGCACTGTTTGCCTTCAACCTCTGTATTAATTCTGTTCTTTCTAAACAAATGTTTTTTGTTCAACTTAGCTTGTCCCTGGAAATAATTAGTGGCAGGGGTCCACCTACAGTTTGAATTAATGCTCCTGCAAGATTTTAGTGTTAAACTGTGGGTTTTGCATTGAATTGAGCTAAAGATTGATAATAACTCTTGTGCTTTGTGTGTGTATACCCATGCGTGCCTGTGTGTGCTTGTATAACAAGATCTCAAGGCTTTGTTTTGGACTAGTATTACTGTAGTGGAAAATTGGTCTGAAGAAGGGAGAACTGTTCCCAAGCTGATGAGGTTGTGGTTCCCTTTCTCTCCCATCCCCCTTCCATGGCAGAAGTGAACTTTATGGCCCAATTATAGAATCCCTTAAAATGCTAGTTATGATGGAGTGCCAGCATAACCCAATAACATAGGTGAGGCTGACATCTGTCAGTAACTAATGAGGGCAGCCTTGGAATCAGGATTTGGAGTTTAATTCTATAATTTCTTCTAAATTTGTCCCATCATATCAACTTAATATTTGACTTGAGGGTAAAAGGGAAAAAAAACCCCAATGTACAAGAACTTAAAGAGAAGTTGGTACAGGGATGTACTCTGCAACAATCAGTGCATATGTGATTCAGTTGTGGAAGTAATTGTTTGCTGCTCATAGCAAAGTCATGAAGGAATAAGACCTTGGCTAAACTGCTCAGGAATAGAAGTTCTCTATAAAAATAGATGACACATAAGTGGCAGGAAATGAAGCCAATATGGTCATGTTTTGAAGCCACAAGGGTCAGATCCCGTCCTGTGTTACTGTGGTGCATAATCAGTCAACTTAAACCTTGTTACTTGAGAACAGAGTTTGACATGGTTAAAGTGAACTTTGAAGTGAGACTGATTATTGGGAGTTTTGTGGAAGCACAGCTACAGCTTTTCCTCTTCTTGTTAAAATGTATCAACTTAAAAATCAAGAAACCTAGCAAAACTCCTGGGGTTGGAGGTTACTTTTTTGTTTGTTGTTTCAGAGCTGATTGCAGTCTGTTAATTCCTCTGTCAGAGGAATAATACTTCAGACATCAGAAGGCTTTGACTACCCAGGGTGGTCTTTGTTTTTGGATCCTGAATGCTGAACACTGGGAGATGGTACTGCAAGCAATCATAGTCTCGTTAAGCAGTTTTCTTGTACTGTTCCTTTTGAGCATATGTTTGTGCAGGGACGTGTGAGTTGCTCATGTTAATGATGTGTGGTGTTTTTTTATTTTCCAGTTTAAAATGCAGAAAACCAGATACTCCTTTATTCTTGTATGAATTAGATACTATTTAAGTATTTGTAAAATAATCTCATTCTATTATTAATGAAGATAGTAGTATGCATTTTAAGTTGTTTCTTGCTTCCAGAGCCTGTGTTTCTTTTCTGAAAGGAAAGGTAATAATTTTTGAATCAGAAAAGAGGGAATGATTGGCAAAACATGAATCACTTCTGTTGGGAGAGAGCATGTGCTAACATTGTTTCCCTTTGTGTCCTTCTGCTACAAAACCAGATGTGTGTATGCAGACAAATGATGCAGCTGTTTGTTCATCACACCATTGCTCGTTAGTGCTGTTGGCTGATTGGATTTGCCAGACAGAAGCCTCTCAAGCTAGTGCAGCTCAAGCACAGTGGAGTCATAATTCCACATTGTCCAGCTCTTCAGCCTATCTGTAAGGTGAACAAATTTGCTATCCTTGTTAGAGATGTGCTTGGGGAATAGGAAAATAACTAGATGAAGGTGTGCAAAGAGTTATTTCCCTTAAGACAGGGTAAATGCTTTGGTCCTGCAGAGACTCCAGACTGCAGGTGCTGCCAAAGCAAGAACAGAGCAAGAACCTGTCTTTCAGGCCACTCTTTCTGCTCTTTCAGGCCCCTTTTGAGTATTTCTTTTTTTCTTTGGTGCTTCTTTCCCTTTGAGGAAATTTCTGTTCTAATGCATTGGTGCATTTCAGACAAACGCTGTTGCTGTATCTCTTAATTGTCTTATTTGGCTTAATCTTCTTCCTCTCTGGCCCAAGTCTTGTAATGTATTATGCAGCTGAACAAAGCAAATGTCACTATGTTCCACTTTGACACTGTGTTTGATTATCTGCCAGTTCAGAAGAGTTAAATCCACTGTGTGAGCCTCCTCTGTTTTAGTTAATGGAGTAATTCATAGCATCTGTAGGTATTTGTGCTTGTTGGACTGCTACTAAGAATAGCTGAAACTTTTCTGCTTAATTGCATGCAGGTGAAATAGGTCTGATGTTTGTAGAATATAATTCCACATTCTTGCAATAAAAGCTTGCATGATTTATACATACTCAAATAGGAAAGGTAAAAGGTTGCAGTTCACAAATCCACTGAATTAGAAAATCTAAGGGGCCAATATCTTAATTAAAATTCCAAAATTAAACTTCATTTTTAAAATGCAGTTTAATGTTGGCCTGGGTTTTATATAAGGGGAAAATTGCTATATACGTTCACCCTCTTCATGTTAGTATTGGTGTTGAATCATGTTCTTGACTATATTACATTAAGTACTGCATTAACTGACTTTGCTTCCAATTTGTCCTTAAAAGCAAACAAAAGCTAACCCCTGTGATGAATGGTCTCAGACTTGTAGAAAGTGCTAAACCCCAGCACCTGAATTTCCTGCACTAAGCTGCCCCTATCTGACCAAAATTTCATTTATAAAGGAATAATTACAGGATGACAGTAGTGGTTTGGCTGCTTAAATTAATTTTAAACACTTCTAGACTGACAAATGTTTCTTTAATCTGCTGAAATCCCTGCGTTTCTTATGTTACTTAATATTGGGACTTGAGTGCATGTCCACAGTAAGCACGTGAGGGGGCAAGCTGATAGCTCCAGGGAGGCTGTGGATGCTTTCCTCCAGTGTAAAGGAGTAGGTTGCTTTCTGGGTCTGAGGACTGCAGTTCCTGAGATCTCCTGACCCTTGCAGTCTGTGGACTGCAGTGGTGCTCAGGCAGAGAACTGGACCCAAAATCCCTTCTCAATCTTTGTACATTTTGTTTTTCTCACATGTAGACTTTTAACTCTTTTTTTGTGGTTTCTCTGTCATTTCACATGATGAGCAGCCTTGTATTCTTGCCATATCCGAGTATATGTAGACAAACTCAGTATTTCATTCAAATATTTTCATTTCTTTAGTCATATTTTTTCCAACTAATAGCCCTAAATAAAAAGCCAAATGAAATCACGGGTTCTTGCAGCTTATAAACAAAACTTTTAAGGATACTGTTGCATGATTTAGATTGTAAGCATAAAAATCTAGGCCAATAAATAGATCAACTTTCATGGTAGACTACACCAGAAAACTGCATGTTTAAATCTAGAACAGTCTGGCTAGTGGGAGATGAAAGCCTGTTACATCATGATGCTGTTTAGCATCTCATCTGAAATGAGTTGATGTCAGTTTCCTTCTCTTCCTGGGCACCTACATCTAAAAAATTAAAATAATCTTTGAAGATACAGCAGAAACAAAGCACTGAACAACTTTCATTTCAAGTCGTAGCCATATTGCTGTGTGTCAGTTGGTATTGATTTGTAACTAGGTCTTTGGTGTTGCAAATAGGATTTACCTTATTTGACTACAAGAACTGCAGCAGTAATTCTCTCTGGTGGAAGGGATGGTTATTATAGTTCAGTGTCTAATTACATGGCAGAATGCTAGAGGTTGTTTAGTCTCATTCATATCCAATATCCCATGTTTTTTCTGCTTCCTAGCTATGGGTGATGAAATAAACATTGCATTTTTAATACATAAAAGTACAGGCCAAACTTCCTGGGAAATGAGGGATAACTGCAGAGCTACAAAAAGTGAATGTTTGATTTCCAAATGAATTTGAGAGATTCAGTTTTGTCCATGAAGGTGTCAGGAATGTTCTAGGGATTTGATTGTTTCTACATAATACATAAGTAGAAATGTTTTTGTTCGCTAGTTTTTTGACTCAGTGCAAGCAAAATAATTACTGCTCTTTTGATTTTGCTTCAAATGCATAGCTTGAAAATCTGCAATAGTTTTTGACCTAAAGTATTTTCTTGGACTTTTGAATTAAAAAACGTAATGTATTTCTACACCTTTAATTTCTCATTTGAACAGGGAGAAATTCTTTCCCACTTAACTTGCATTTTTAACTCTTAGTGCATTAGCAAGCCTCAAGCATATAACGTTATGGAGAATATTGTTTTCCTCCTGTCAGCACCATTTTGTAGCCATGAAGCAATATTTCTTCTCAACTGCAAGTTTCTTGAAAGCGAAGGTTATCCACGACCACTGAAGTGTTTGCAAAATGTTCAGTGCAATTCAAGACAGAAGAGTCAGAGTCAAATGTCAAGCAATTTACTCTACAGAAAGATTAATTGTTTGATACATTAACACAGCACTTTCCTTACTATTTTTCAGTTTATGCATAGTAGAAGATGCAGGGATTTAGGACTGTGATGGGATTTTTAAAATCTATACAACTAGCTGACATTTCTAGTCATTTAGAGTCAACACTGTGCATATCTCCAACTTGAATTGTCACCGGTGAAGACATTAATGCAAGCAATTAGATGCATGAAGTGAAAATTCAGTTTACAGGGAGGGACACCACATCTGTTTGGTCAGATGTGGTGTCAGGTGATTGTTTCTTCAAGGGCAGTTTTCAATGTGATTCAGTGATCTGCTTAGCACTGTGACAATTCTTAAGGTCCTTCCTGAAGTCTCCCTCCTGGCTTCTTTGAATGAAGTCTCTTCAAATAATGAATTTGTACCATGGTTGGACTTCATTGTTGCTGAGACTCAACTATGACCTCTTTGGATATAGGTTGGTGGTCGAGACATGAACACATGCTGTTTGTGGCAGTTCTGATCTGAAGCTTAACTGTGAGTTGCCATTGGTAAAGGTATTTTTTTTTGAGCCAGTATGACTAATCTATACGAAATATAAGGAAGTGAAGAAAGGACCTTTGAAGCTCTCAAAGGGAGAAGTGCAGCCCATCCAACTTGCTCCATCTCCATCAACTGGCTAGGTACAGGGGAGAAGCAAAAAAAGCCACATGCTGCTCCATGCTTGGGCTCTGCCACTCTGGTGTTTTACTCTTGAACTGAATACTGATACTCCAGGAAATTTCAGGATCTCCTCATGATGAGGACCACTGCACCATCGATATCTTTCATACCCCTGGTAGAGAGACCCTAACAGTCAAGAAATCCTGTGTGCCACTGTGTGTTAAAGGAACATGTCTTGTGTTGTGCCATCATAGGCAAAAGTCTCCGGATGGGACAGAAAGCAAAGCAAGATAACTAGACCTAATTAGTCTGAATTCCCTCTCTTCCTAAGCCTATGACTTCAGGGAGCAGCCCATCCTGTTGTGGTGAGAAGTACTAGGATGGGGTCAGGGCTTTTGGTGGTTTCAGGCTTCCTCTGCTCCTCACTGTGTGCCAGCTGCTGCAGCTGCACCTCTTCAGAGCAGCTGTATCTTCCACCCCCACTCAAAACTGACAGGAGTATGATGGGGTATGGGGGAGAAGCATGAGAACTGCTGCTCCCATTATACACTAGGTTTTCATGCACATAAATGTCTTATTTCTTCCTTGACTACTGTAGCAAATGCTCTAGTTTTGTTAGTAAAACAAAAACAACCTTTTTATTGCTTCTTATATTTGGAAAGTGATGTATTAGGGGTTTCTGAACTGGAGGTTTAGTAAAGAGTACAGACATTAGCTTCCTTTCAAGCTGCTCTGGGCCTTTCTTGTTTGCTTTGTATGGCAAGGGTCTAGAGAGATTTCTTTTATTTCCTTCCCCACCATTGTTTTTGGTACAGAGTTGGGTTTTTTCTTAATATTCAGACATTTTATCGCCTCACTTCTTTTAAAACTCTGAGGTTCTTTTTCTTTTTTTTCCCCCATCACACAAAAGAATACTTTTAGCTGATTGAGTTCTATCCATTGCCAACTGTGGACTCTTTTGTCTTGCTAGTCCAGCATCCTTTATAAAATGAGGACCATTGAGCAAGTACTCGCAGGCTCCCCACTGAGCACAATTGTGCTTGAAAGGTGTGGTACTGTACCAGTGTAACGTGGAAAGCAGCAGTTCAGAGGGCCTGAATGCATTGCAATTTCTACCTTTTGCTTTGTGAAAGAAACGGGATTGTGCTGTGAGATAATAAATCCACCTATTTTTAGTTGGGTGAGGTTGTGACAAGTGGGTGAACAAAGAACCAGTTGAATGCACTTGCTGTTGTGTTGAAACCGGCTAAAAGTTCCCATTCAAGTGGTTTCAGCACAGTACAGCTAACAGGCAATTTTCCATTTATGTACACAAACCTTCTAGAAAGACGGCTGTGTGGTTGGATTAATTTCTAGCAGTAAATTGGGGAAAAATAAAAAGATATTTTGAAGGGGGACTCAGGAATTCCTTTATGAAACATTGAAAGCAGAACATTCAAAGCTTTTCTTTATTTGGTTCTTTCCTTCCCAGTGCCTACTATAACATTTAAGGAACTGAAAATATTGTCCCCTATATGGAGATAACAGGGTGAACAGGGTGTGTTCTCTTTCAAAACTATGAGATTAGATTTAGGATTAAAATATCCTTTAACTTTTTTTACTTTCAAAATACACTGGTTTGTTTTTAAGTAAATATAAAAGAAATTCGTACCTCTTAGTCATGGGAAGGAACTCAAATGTTTGTACTTGAATAAGCTACAAGTGAGCTATACAGAATGTTTTGAAAACAGGAATGCATTTTATACCAAAACTGTTTTCATAGGGGTGTGAAATTTGGAAATAGAAATCTTTTTGGTCATGCAGTGTTATCCACCTTGTCAATGCTAGTCACATGCAAAACTGGATATGGGTTTTGACCATGGCTAACAAAGGCTTTGAATTCCTCCTGACAGAACTATGGCCAACAGTTTGTTGTTTGTTTTTTTTCTCAAAGCTGATCTCAGAGGTGTATAAATCAGCTCCTAAATGGGATCTTGTTTGTCTGTTCAAGCAAACTCGATTATCCCTTACAGATCCTTCTGGCCTGAAGTGTATGACTTCTTAAATAATCATCTAATGTGTAGCATAAGGTATGAAAGTTGTTTGAGCAAGAGAAGAGCATTACAAACCTCTGATCAGTAGTGAAGTGTGTTGCACTGATGTGTTTTCATGTGGTGCAGGCTTGGGGAATACTTCTGCAGTGTCTTATCTATGGAGGGGTAGCAATGATGGGGAGCCACCATCCCATCCTCATGCCTCAGCCTACTTGTGCTGTGATTGAGTTCCAAAACGTGTGCTCTGATTTTCACCTTTACCTAAGTTTTCCCTCAAACGAACTTTCTATGTAGATTTGATGTAGGTGTGTCTAAGGAACTGTATGAACTTGCAGCATGGCAATGGGCTTGTCTGTAACATCAACCCTAAGGGGTCAGGCAAATCCCTTCACCACAGTGAGGCTTCCTCTCTCTTATCCAGTTGTATACATGCAGGACTGACTAATTCAAATTTCTTATGAATTTGTGAAGTTTTGTTTAAAACATACCCAAAGATACTCATAAGCTGCTTATGTGGGTGCTGATGTGCGTTGGTGCAGTCGGAAGATTACGCAGTGCTCTGTAAGAGCATCTGGAATACAGCATACTAGGAGTGTTGCAATGTTCCTATTTCAAATAAACAAATATAAAATACTTATGAAATGACAAATTAGGGGAGGAAGCTGGAAATGGGTGTGAAAGTTGGTCTTGTTCCCTGTGGATCTAACTTGCAATAAAATGATTGCCGTGTGTGAGACTAGAGTCACTTAACCAGGAAGATACTGAAAACTAGCATAACTTTATTCTCCTGTCCACACTGCTTTTGAGAGGAGCCCTGGCTATTTTACCTTCCTCTCATTGTGTGCTTGTATGAGGCAGAATTTAGAAGTTCCTCTCTTGTTAAAACTTAAGATCTGCTGCCTATGTTTCTGATTTTTCTTAAATGCACTCTTCTGCACTCTAGTCAAGGATCCCTTGATGAGGGAGGAGGAACTTCATGAGGAGCTAAAACATTTTATTCCTTTATCTGTTGGACAGAGGTAGCAAGCACATTTACTAAGTTTCTTTTCTTTTTCCTATATATAACTAAAGGTCAGTACTCCTCTGTTTTTAATGCACATTTAATTTAAACAGAATTGTTTTAGTTTCTGAGCTCTTGTTCAGATACCACCCAACTGAAAGACAAACTAAGTGTGGAGCAAGATGCTCCCAGTAGAAGATGCTGGGGATCCTTCTGCTTTGAGGTTACCCAAATGTGCCAGTTGCCTTACTGACTCTGGCTGAGGTGATGCCTAAGGGCTCATTGTCTGCACCCTTGGGAACTTGGAGAAATTAATTGTTGACTAGGCTGCAGTGCAGCTGTCTGACCTAGATGCTGATGTTACCAAATGCTCTGCTCTGGATTTGCCAGAAACCTAATACAGCAAACTGTGCTGCATCTCTACTTCCTCATGTAGTTGACCAAAACTAGGGTTTTGGATCTTTGTGTAAGAAAACAGGACTAATAGTTTTTCTCACAAACGGGAATCTGCATAGGCAAAGTATCTGTGCAAAACCAGACTGTGTAGTAAGTAAATGCTGTTCTTTTTCCTTCATGCCACTTGTTTCCAGGATTACTTTAAACGCGTGGCACTCTGAGTACATACTCTCAAACCATTCAAGAATTCGAGGAATTTATTCCGCTCCTCCTGGAAGTCATGATTAATATATTCATGGTTTCTTTTTTTTTTTATTGCAGACTTTAAAAAATTCCAAAAGTCTTTGCTCCCTTGACTATGAAGATGATGATGATGACACACAAATGAAGACAATTGTGTCATCCCCCTGTGACTCAAATGATCTTATGAACATCATCACCCCTGGGTCCAGCCCGATGAAGGAACAGCTGGATGAAGTAAGGCATCACGGGTCTTGCCAAGGTAGCTTCAAAACAAGGGATTACAAGAAAGCAGCTGCAGTATGTGAAAGCGACGAGGACACGAGTGATTGTGAGAGCACTGAAGAAGGCATCTTTCCTCTAGACTGTGGGGACTTGGACCTAGAGCAGATTGAAAACAACTGAGACTCCGAGTCGTGTGCTAGAATCAGAATTGTTCTAAATTAAAGTGATAGAGGATTACCTTTGCCATGCATAATCCATGTCCCTGAATCTCTGTATTGCCTATCTTGGGGCCTGTGTTAGAAGAAATATTTCAGGTGGGGGAAAAACGTGAACCATTGTTACCTGTTTAGTCTATTGGTCAATACGTGGATGACAACACAAAAGTAGGAGGTTAAATGTTATTTTGAACATTATGGAATAATTTTGATTAAAAGTTTCCTAACAGATATTTTGCATTTTTATGGCTTTTACAGTTCTGGAGAAAAAGCATCTCTATTTTGAAATGAATTTTCAGAAGGGCATTCTATAAAACTAAATCTGTCTACAGTGATTCTGGTGCGGGTCTATGTTGCTTTTGTTAAAGAGCTTAATGTGAAAAGTGAATTGCATAATGAAATTGGTAATAAACCTTCAGATAGAACTCTTAAATATCTGGTTGACAACTGGTCCAAAATACTTAACTGCCATCGTTGACAGTGTTTGGTTAAAAAACCAACAACTTCATGACATGTACAAATGTTCTTTTCATACATTCAGGACTTTTTGATCAAAATATGGTAGTGACCTTAAAGGTTAACGTTTTCCATTATTTTACTACTTGAATTGTTTTCTAGCCTGAAGCAATGCTAATTTAGGTGGGCTAAAACTGCAAGTAGTTGCTCACCTACTTGGTCATTATGTTTTCTGTGGTTCAAAAGAATGTACAACAAGAGCACTTGAACTTTTAGACAGGGACTTTGTAATGATCAATTCCCCAGGAGGTGATCCCTTCAGCAATACTAGAAGGAAAATAGTCCTTGAATTAAATAAAATGACATTTTGCTTTGCACTTGTGTCTGCTTATGAATTTTACTAGTGGAAAATGTGTAGTCTGAGACAGATTCCTGTAATGTGATACTTATGTGCAGAATTGGGTGGAGGGGGAGGGCAGATTGCTGGTCAGCTGAAATGAAAGTGACATCAGGTTTGTCTGGAGGGCTGAGGAATAACTCATGCTGGATCCCCAAAGTGTGTCTCAGTGATTACATACACTGTGTAATCATCTCAAAGGTAATACTGCATTCATTGCAGCCTATTGCAACACACATTTATTTTGTTAGTTCAGCTACAATAAGGAATTTCCTGAACAAGGGCAAAATTGATCTTGAAATGGTTTTAAATTGGATAGAAATGTGGAAGCTTAGATTATGACATCAAATGTATCATGTTAGTGTGCTTAAATGAGCCAACTCCTACTGTAACTTGTGCCATAAAACCAAAATACAGTAACCTATTTAAATTCAGCTAATGGAATGTGACAAAAAAAACCCAAAACCAAAACCAACTTGAGGCATATGCTGAAGGCTGCAGCAAGGTCTGACACAGGATCCAGCCTTGTGGTTAGGGTCAGCCTTTGGTCATAAAGGGAATCAGCCTTCAATTACTGAACCTGTGTACATAACTTGGGACCTATACAAAATTTTTAAAGTTAGGGTAGTCAGTAAGAAGCTCTAAACTTCAATTTCCTGCTCTTATGGCTCCTACTGCATATCCAACTACGAGTGGCAGTGATCTGTGATACTGATAGGGGTATACAGGCATAGTGAGGTGCAAGAACACTGCAGACCCTTGTTGGGTTCTTGATATGGTCCTGTATATTGTCTGGGAGAAGTGCAGCTGCTCACTGTTGACAAAAATTGTTCTCCTTTTTCCAGATTGGTAAATAAAGGAGTTGCTGTTGGAGCAAAAATTTGGGTTCCTTCAAAAGCTCCTGTTAACAGTGTCTCACCCCAGAGGTACTTGCTTTGGGATAATACAGAGCATACAGATGGTGGCATACACATCCATACAGTTATTTGGAATAATCTTATGTGACTGAGTATTGCTATTCCTGGCACTTCCTCAAGAAACAGATACTTGAAGAAGTAGCAAGTGAGGTACAGCCATTTCCCCTCATGGATAGATGGGAAATGTCCTGTAGGGTGGTGATCAGACACTCTGAGGAATGGAACAACTCACCTTGCTCCTGGACTGCAATTCCTACTTGCAGAACTACATTTCTCTTTGTGCATTCTTCTTGATTGAGCAATAGAGGTAAGTAAAATTGAATCGGCTTTGATGCAGGATTATAGCAAAGGCCAATAGTACAACTGGGATCACTTAAAAGCTAATTTACTTATTTGAAAACACTAGTTAAAAGTGTAATGGCAGGGAATGAGAAACCTAATGTGGCAATCCGTTTAGCTCTTTCTCCCCCCAAGGAAGACAAGCTCCTGGAAGAAGTAAAAGAAGAAAATACCTCAGAAGGCATGAACAGAAGGAGGTTAAGATGTGCACTGTCAATGAAAAAATAAGAGCTAAAGCTATTAATAAAAAGATGATGATAAAGCAAAGGCCAAGTAGACAACCACATAATGTTTGTTCTAGCTCTGAAATGTGGTCTGGCTGTGGTCTCAGTAAATTGACTTCTCTGGCCTCAAAGCTAAGGTTCTACACTTACCTCTTGTAGGTGCCCTGTTTTCAGTCAACACAAAGCCAGATTCCTGCCCAGACCCTTGGGGTAGGAAGGGATTTCCCAAGGGGAGGTACAGATGTATTTACTTAGGGAAACATGGGACTGTTAGAACTCTAAATAGGAAACAAAACAAACAGAAAGGAGTGGGTTTGGATACTGAAGAACAAGTTTCATGACAGTAGGAAGTAGTAATTATCTAGTTTAGGCTTGTATTAGTGGGTGACAGGAAAATAAGCAGTTGAACAGCTGTGCAGTGACACTGCAAATGAAGAAATCTCCTGGAAGGAATCTGTGCACTTCATCTGCAGATGCCAGTATAATCCCTCATGAGAACCAACAGCAAAAGGAGTTGTTGGTTAGAACTTCAGATGGGGCAGGCTTGGGCCTTGCATCCCCCATAAGCCCTGAAGTCCTACTCTGAAAGAAAATCACCGATGATGAATTCAGCAGCTTTGCACTTGCTTATGGGATAAAATTTGTAGTAGCTGGTGGGCAAATACAGGAGGTGGTTTTCAAGAAGGGAAAACATGATTTCAGAGATTGAATTGTATTTGGAAGCAGGCTGAGCAAGGCTGTAAGCAGCTCTGCTCTGGGAGTGGTTTCTTTCCATCTTGCACTCAGTGTCAGAACGGAAGACTGTGTTGCATGAGGCTGTGGGAGTTGCTCTAGGTCACTTATCTTTCATTTTTATTAGCAACCTGGATAACAAATAGTATGCATGTTAAATCTGCAGTCAACAGGAAGCTGGACAGATGTGAAAGATAAGATAGGGCTAGAAATCAAAATGGTCTTGACAATTTGTAGAAATGGTTGCAGCAGGAAGGAGATGGTGGGGAAAGACAAGTGAGGCACTAAATTTAGGTAGGGTTAAACAACTGCACAGATTCAGAGTCATGCCAGCTAGTAAGCAGTTTCAGATAAAGGATCTGACTGTCCTGATAGTGGTAGAAAAGCAAGCTTCAGTCTGGGGTTCACAAATGGTGATGCATTTGGCGAGACTCAAGATAATCCTGTGCTTCACAGGAGCACCTGTAAGTATTTAACTTGAGACACCGCACTTAATGGAGAGTAGCATGACTGATATCTTGGAAACGTGCAAAAAGGCACTTGTGAGAATGCACTGAAAACTCAGCTAGAAATCATATGGTAGATGGGGCTAAAGTTGTAGCTAGGATGAGTGATAGTTTCTTCTAAAGCCAAGTATAAAAAAATAAGGATAGAGAGTCACTGAACAGACGTGTGGAGAGCTGGTAGTAGCTGTTCACAAATGGAGATCTGTTAAAGCAAGCATCTGTCAGGAGCAATAGCTGTGTTTCAGCTTGCTTTGGGGCAGGGGAAAAGGCTGGCTGACTTTCTGCAGTCCTTTCCCATCCCATTTTCCTTTGGATCTGTGCAGCTTGCATCTCTGAACAAGCCTAAAAGTTTCAAGGTGAGTAACTGCTAGAGGAAGAGGAGTTGAGGATAAGGTGGCAAGGAGAGCACTCTGGAGCAGAGTAGGCAGTCCCAGGGCAAGGTTCAACTGTGGTCTGTAGATCCTGCTCAGAGCTGACATTGTTAGAATGTAGGCCCCTATGGTGTAAGTTTGGGCTAAATCATCTTTCAGAAAGACATGAGTACATATTTCTCTGCATCCAGGTCCATTCTGAGTGGGTGGTGCCTAGGGATTTTACTTTTACTTTCGAATCACAGGTAAAGATGCTGCTTACCTGTTGGTGTAAAGCTGGGCTGTGCAGTACCTTTGGAAACACATGGATTTGTTGGAAAGCCCTCAGTGGTGGTTGGCAGATGCCGCAATGATTTTTCTCAATCTGTTCCCTGTGTTTATTTTGCAAACTACACATTGTTTGTTTTTAAAAGTACGGGAGTACAGATCTGTGTGCTTGCACAGTGAGCTCTCACAGCAGGACTCATCCTCTTGCTAGGAATCATCCAGTGCTGCTCAGCAGATCACCTGGGATGTTTGCTTCAAGGTCTTGTCATTAAAAGAGGTAAGACAGCTGTGCTGGTGGCACATGTTATGTGTGCTCACCCTGCAGAGGACCTGGTCCAGGAGCTGCAGGCTGCCACTTCCACCACATCTCTGTCCCTTTTCGTCAGCATTATAAAGGGACAAGCATCAAATAGTCAGGATCTGGGGCCCTGCTGCAGTGGCTGCTTGTCCTTGGACCCCTCGGTGGAGCTTATTAGTTGTTTAATGCACACAAAATGCAGTTTTAGTGGAGCGTTGCTGCCATATGCTGAGCAGCCCATTCTGGTGTGTTTTCAAAGTGGGTTTTGACATCAGTTGTTTTGGAGTTTGTGTGTAATTAACATCATCCAAGTTGCTGCTCCCACCACCATCTGGTCAGCTCAATAGTCACTGGCTTGCTGAAAGCTGGTGTTTACTAGGAGAAAATGAGGCTACTTTCACTCTCTGCAGCTTATTGGACCCATCAGCAGTACTGCCTTTATGGTTTTGCAAAGTGACTTTGAGATCTATGCTATGAGTGCTTTGAGCCAGGGAAGTATGGCATGAACTCTGTGGAGACAACTGTAAAGCTTCTTTAGAGCAGGCATTTCAGTTCTTAAACCCTTTAAAACTCAAACCATAAGTTTGAATGTTTCATGATGCCTCAATTTGGACAAAGAGCTGTGGTCTCCTGATTCAGGTGAGCTTGTCTGATGTGAGTGGTGATGCGAATTGGAAGTGAGGGCTATTCTGTAGACTACTCAAAACTTGTGTCCCACTTGCCAAAACAGGCTTGGCTGAATTCCTCCATGCAGCAGTGTGGAGTGAGGACATGTTCCCAGAGCACTCAGCTATGGATTGGGGTGACGTTCAACTGCCCCAGCTGCCTGATTTTTATCTTTGATCTTCCTTACTTCATCTTAAAGCTACTCTGTGTCAGGTCGGGGTTTGAGACACTGAACAGGTTTCTGGAAGTGTCAGAGCTGCAGCTCATGACTAGGTAGCTACAGCAAGGGAAAGGTCAGTGCTGTAATTCTTGTTTGTGATGTATGGGGTGGGATTGCTCATCAAAATACAGGGCTGGTCACATCTCAGGGAAGCAGATATTCCTCAAAATCCATTCTCATATAATCCCAGGCAGAAGAAGAGGGACATTTTGGAAAAGAGAGATAGAGGATGGCCCTGTACTGTCTGCAACTTTTGGTTTTTTTGCAGCTAATGAGGCCTCAGTCCAGCATTCAACAACCTGGTTTTGCTGTGTGACTCTGCTTCATCCTCCCAATAGCTCTTTCGATGCACTGAATGTGATGTGTTCCCATGGAAGATGTAGCATGTTGTTACATGAATGAGGACTCTTGCCTAATGCAGAAAGGTGCATGAGAGTGAACTACAGGTCTGCAGGCAGCCTTGCAGGTGCTATTTGCTAATTCTGAGGGACTTTGCAATTTTCAGCACCTTCTAGCACATAGTTTTAAAAACAACAAGAGATGAAAATACACTGATTGTCCAGATTTGGTCAGTAGCATTGTCATGGCCTTAAGACCTTTGTAAATCCTACAAGGTGCAGCTGAGGGAGCTGGGGGTGATTAGCCTGGAGAAACAGGCTGAAGGGAGTCCTTATTGCTCTCTACAACTACATGAAAGGAGGTTGTAGCCAGGTGGGGGCTGAGCATGTAAATTTAGCCCATAAGTAGGGAAGAACCAGGACTGTAAGTCTTACTAGTGCATACACAAAGCTATCTAAACCTTGAACTCCTGAAGACATGTATCTTGCACAGTAGGAGCTGTTCAGAATGGTAGCAGTGTCTAGAGGCTCTCAGACAGGAAAAGAGTGATTTCTAAATGTTGAGGTTTTTTCCCTAATTTGTCTAATGCTGCATTTTCACAGATTCTGGTATTCAGAGTTACACCTGTTCCTAAATCCTCATGCAAATGGTAACATCCAACCTCATTTCCACACCCTTCTTTCAACTTTCCTCACACTGAGGGCTCTGCCCAAATGTATCTATTTTCATTCTTTCTGCAGGAGTGTTTGTATATCTGAACAAACTGAATTGTTGGTGAGGGGCTGAGTCAGGTGCACCTCGAGTACCACTGTGGCTCCCCAGCACAGAAGATGCCTGGGTGGGGAGAAAAGCCTGAATATGCAAGTGGAGTGAGCCAGACGTGGGGACAAAAGGGTGGTATAATCCATTTTGCCAATGGCCAGCTGTTCTGCTGAGGGGCTGCCTCACTCCCCGCATGGATAGTTATGCAAATGGAGAGGGGCACTGGAAGGCAGCTGGGCCACCAGCCGAAGTGGTAAGCTGGGCTTTGTAACCCAGGCTTGCCCATTAGGCTAGTCCTTGCATGTGCCCACAGTGCTCTGGGATAGGGTTTGCATTTGCCTGCTGAAACTTCACCTTTGGCCCACTGAGGCATGCATGAAAGCTATGAATTCTTTAAGGGACAAATTCTGGATCGCCAAGGTCAGTGCAATTGCCTTGGTAAAGCAGGGTGGGTGACTCCCCTGCCCATGGCCCTGCTCCTCCTCCCTTCTACCCTCATCTCTTTGGTGCAATAAGGAAAATTTTGTCTGAAACTGGTCATGGGGGTCTGAAAAATTGTGATGGGACTGGATGGGATGGGACATCAGCCTGTATGTCCTCTGTGGTGTCCATGGTGAGGACTGAGCTGAAATAGGGTGGGATGACTCACAGACCTATTACAAAGGCCCCTTCCTTCCTCCCTACCTGTTTCCAGAGCTCTCTCAGCCATGAGAGCTGAGAGACAGGAGGGCAGCAGGAGTGATGCCCTACATGAGAGCAGGTGGGAGCACAGGAGGCTGTGGTAGGAGACTGTGCAAGGGCAATGCAACACTGCACTGTGTGCTGGCACAGGCACCTGCAAGAGCAGAGCCTGCAACCTGGTGAACATGCTGGTCTCTCTTTAACCTTGTCCACTGGGCTCTGGCCCTCTTGTGGGCCTGCTGGCTCCCTGTCAGTCATTGTGCTTCTCATCCCTTGCCAAACACACACTGGTGCCTGGGAGTGCTCTACTTTGAAGCTGATGGCAAAAGCTCTCCAGAGCTGCACACTGTGGGTGGATGCATTGCACCAGCACCTCTCTCACCTTGCAACTGCACCTGTGTGTTTGTGAAACACATAGGTACTGTAAAAGTTGTTCCTGGAAAGCACTCCATGTGTCCACACTGACATCAAAACCCCGATCATGGTGTGATGGGTGGCCCAAGGGCAGGATACAGGGATGCTCTGCCATCGGTGCAGCCAGACCACCAGACTCAAGGAATTCAGCACCCTTCTTTTGGGCATAGGTGGGAGTGAGGCTGGAAAAACATGATTGGCAATTTATCTGGCTGAAGGCCAAGCACTTTTTCAGGTGTTGAAATACACCCCTGCAAACTTTGAACTACAATTAGTCATGCAAATCTTTTGGCTCTTGAATGTTTAACTACATTGTGTAGAAAGGGGGAGTCAGGAGGAACAGGCAGGTAGTGGGGATTCATGGGGGGCTGGGGAAAAGCTGCTCATCATGGTGAGATGTTTGTGGGGAAGGCAGGTTGTCTTGGATGGGAAAGTCAGATATATACAGATGGATTTCCAAAACCAATGGAAAGTAGCAGACCAAGGATAAAAAGAATGAAAGACTACTACCTCTTAAGACATTGAACCAAGTTCGAGTAGTGCAACTCTCAGAGTAATTTATTGCACTTGGCAGCAGCATTGGCTCCTTCTAGCAACACTTTCAGGTGTGTAGTGAACCTTATTCTCCCATAGTCTTCCTATCCTAAATGCTTGAGTAACCTGATGCATCTTTCAGATTCTCTCTATGCCCTGCTGGGGAGAAACTCAATGAAGCAGTGGCAAAACATGAAGAAAAGTCTCACCATCATCAGCAGAGAAGAGGTGTCTTCCCCAAAAAGAACCTTTTTGGCTCATTGGGTGTTTGACCCCTGACTCATTTTGCATCTCTCTCTCCACCAGAAAGTCAAGTGCTTCTACCAAAGATAATACTTTAGACAGCTTTTACTGTCTAATTTTAATGCCTTTTACAAGTAGTCCACCTGAAAACATAACTAATTCCTATGGAGATAGTCCAGGCTATTGGGAAATAATGTGTCTACTGTCTGGTAGATTGTTGAGTGTTTTTAGTAAAAAGTATTTAGTATCACAATTAGTTCCCTTTTTCAGTCTCTCCCTTGCAATGAAATGGAAGGTCTGATTAGTGGAGAAATCCAGCACCTCCCCCATGAGGTTTAAGTGATTAGATGAAGGAAATTCATGACTGTAGTATGTCCTGGCCTAGAAGCTCCATGCAGCAGTCTGTGCTTTCCAGGTTGGGAGCAATCCAGCCTCCTGGCCATCATATTTTTATCCAGCAGGGATAGAAATATGCTTATTTTACTGACAACAGGACTGTCAGGATGATTCTGGGCTGTGGACAACAAGGGAAGACCTCCTCCAAGAAGATGTGCTTTCCCAATTACACCTTCTTAGACACTACAATGCCAATGCCCACAATTTTAATTACTTTCTTGTACATTCTGCAGTGTGTGTTCAAATCCTGTGCTTGATATAGTTGTTGGGACTATACACTAAAACTGATGTCTGTGGTGGAGCTGGTGGTGGAGTTAGGGGTGCTCTGATCTCTCTTCTGGGTTACCCCTTTCCTGAGTGGTGCTGGAGAGCTGGTCCTCAGGATGTTTAACATCAATCATGTTCTCTCACCTGGTTTTCCATCAGAACCCATGTGCTATAGCACCCTTTGCATTCTAGTTGCAGCTACTTTCTCTAGCTGTAACTCAATGCTACCCCAATGGATTTTCTGCACCATTTTGAAGCCTGATTAATTTTTTTGAATTTTCCCGCTCTGGGTGGAAGCTGACAAGGTCTGTCTCCTTTATGCCTGCTCAGCCTCAGCCGGGCACGGATTTCAGTTGGAGCAGTTTAACGAACGTCAGCACTGGCCTCATTGTGCTGCATTGTTTTTGTGGGTGTCTGTACCTTTCAAGCGAGCTCCAATTAGAAGAGCGGGGGAGAAGAGGGGGAAAGAAAGGAAGTAAATAGAGGCAAAAAGATTCAGCTTTCAGCAAATCTGCAGCCTGTTTATCAGACAGATGGAGCCACGCAGTGGATGGCTTTGCTGCAGCCTGGCCCCGAGCAGGTGGGTATTTTGGAAACGACGAGCGGTTTGCCCCGCTAATTCGCGGCCGCACAGCTTACACCGGACATATGTTGATTACAACTTGCCTCAGCTCCTGCTGTTGCAAGAATCAGAATGTGTTCACCCCTCCCCACCAGCTTGAAAAAGAAATTACAGGAATAAAAACAAAGAGAAAAAGTTACAGACACTTGTTGCATTGGAGTGGGAAGGACAAACGAGGGTTCAGAACCACCCAGGCACGATTTCACTTAAGTACTAATTGCCAAGTGCCTTTCATTAAGAGCCCATCGTGGTTGTCCCAGCAGCATTTTGAACATATATGCAGATGGGCAGATGGCCCTTTACTGTAGTACAGGCAGACGCATCTAGTGTTACAGATGGATTATTATGTTGATTCATTACTAAAAGAAAAACTTACCTCACAATAGGGCACTCGTTTCAGCACGATTCCTTCTCCAGCTTATGTTTCTTCTCAGTATTGCCAGCTTTTACAGCATGAAACAAAGTTTTCAATCAGCAAGGCTAGTGTTTCCCCTTCTGTGCAGCATAAAAGAAAAATAAAAAAGTTTAAGAGCCTGTCTAAGAGTAAAATGGTCCTCTGGGAAACCTAGAAGGTGTTGCATAACTTCAACTGCTGCTGGGCAGGGAGGGCACCTCACTAAGGGGTATTAACCCTTCATCTTTATAACGTGTGCTGAACTGTGTTCCTAGGTCAAGTCCTCCATCATCATCAGGAACATAAACGTTGTGTCGTCCTCATGAAAAAGGAATCAGTTTAAAGCAGAAGGTAACTTGCCCAGAAGATGATGGTTTAGCCTCCAGCACCAGCATAGCTATTGGATTGGAAGATAAGGGTTAAAATGCATTCTCCACTGCTGTGGTGGGATGAACATGGTACCCCTACAATGAATACTGAGAAGATGTAAAGGCTGCATGATATCTTGCCTAATAATTTGAAAGGATCCCTTCTGTGATGTGGGGGCAGAGGCAATGTGAGGCCTTCCCTGCCCCAGTTTCAAGGTGAGCAAGCAAGGAAGGAGGTGGATGGTTGGATTATGTCAGACAATTGCTTCCCTTAGACTGGTGCCAAAACAGGCTTCTGGCTGTGATCATGGTGATCATCCTACAAATTTTGTCAGTCTTAAGAAAGGTAGTTCTTTTCCCAGGGACATCCTCCATGGGACACTGAAGCAGTGGGGGAAGGAGTGTCAAGTAACAGCATCTCATGTCTCTTGTTCAGCAGCTACATTGCAGTTGTGACAAGAATATCACTCTTGATTCACCTGGTTTAAAAAAAATAAAAATTGAAAAGGGGGTGGGGAGGAGGAAGAAATCTCATTTTCTGCTTGACCCTGATATCTTGATGCTGAGTTTTGTATCCATTGGAGAAACTCATTTCCTGCTCCTTATCTACCCAGCCTTTGTAACTTGGTGTTGCCACCCTGAGCAGTACTCTACCAGAAGTTTGGCCAACATGAGAAAAACAAACAAAAGATGAACTTGGAGATATGAAATCTGGAGCTACACCTGCTGCAAACAAGGTTGTTCTAAAGCAGGCTGTCATTGCATGCTTCAATAAGGAACCAGTAGCAGAAGGTCCCAACAATATGAGCAGAAATTGCCCCCCAGCTGAGCTATACATCCCTATGGTTGTGTCACACTCCAGCAACAGTTTGTCCTGAGATCAAACCTTTTATTTTCTCTTTATGAGGTGTGGTTTAACACACCTACCGTTCTAGGGAGGTATGGGGAGTTAAAAATCCTCTGATGAATGGCATTTCTCCAAATAAAGGGGGAAGTTGTGTGCCAAATACCGAAAATTAACCTCAAGAGGTGGCTTAGATTTGCCTGTTGTTACTTGGACGGTCATGTCTTCCACCCAGGCCTGATGGAGGATTTCAGGTTTCCGGATGTGTCTAGGCAGTTATTAGACATATGAGTGGTTCACAACTTGTCTCAGTGTTATCTGCTCAAGGTTTGTGTCCAAAAAGTGCCTCCCAGAAATTGC
>NW_008654464.1:39965-60083 GCF_000695815.1 Acanthisitta chloris | reverse complement strand
GGATGGGAGCTATTGTGTACTCCAACATGTGATGAAAGCCTGCAGATAAGGGAGATCTCCAACAGATATGCAGAACACTTATCTGTGGTTACAGAACAGACAATCATGGAAGCCAGCAGAATTTAGGGTAGACACACATGCAAAATACTGGGAAAAAATGGTTAGGTAACATGAAGAAATGTGCAGTGCAGGGAAAGGGATATAGTCCTTAAAACAGAAAATGACCTTTTGGTTTTAGTTTCTGAATTACAACAACTGAGATTATGCAAGAGTTGACCTGTCTGTAAAACAGGGGAGTTGATATTTGCCTACATCCCCACAATGTGAGTCATCAATTAATATTTGCAAGGCAGTTGGAGGACTTTGGATGAGTGGCTTTGCCGGTACAAAGATATGTGTTAGGGTGTCCTCAGCAGCACAGCAGTGAGTGCCTTCACATGTCTGAGGACAGCCACATGTGCCCACTAACAGCTTTCCTAAAGGAACGTTATGGTTTCAAATGTGCATGAAACACTATTAATTGTTAATTAGTTAACTTTTCTCTAAAATGCCTTATGCCTCGAGGCTCTATGGTCATGCTAGAGATGCATTTGTCATATTCAAAGAACGGAATGGTTTTTGTACTGGACATACCAAGCCAGGGTGGATGGATGGTGGCCTTGGTGAAGGCACAGTGAATCTGTGCATCTTATCAGAGCACGAAAATGTATCTGCTTCAATGAACCATCTATCTCTAACAACACTAACTTCAGTGGTCCTCACCTCCTCCAGCTGTCTAATGCTACCAGTGTGACATTATTTCCCAAACTCTGTGGGAGGCTGTAAAGGGGAGTGACTGTCAGCACAGGAAGCTGTTTGGGGCAAGGTTTTATAGAAGGTCTTTACCTTCATCAGCTTCTGCTGTCACTTTTATGACCTGATTTCTCAAAAAGCCTCTAGGATCTGGGGAAAAACCAGGATGTTTATTTGTCGTGCCTATCTGGGATTTGAACTTATCTTTGAAAATCTGGCCCAAATATTTCTTCTATAACTAAAAAAAAAGAAAAATTCTATTTCTTGGAGTTATAATTCTAAGGAAATGCTGGTGTCTTTGTTATCTGTGGCAGAGCCCTTGAGACTTCTCACGTCTATATTTTGCTGATAGGCAGTATCTTCCCATATGGCTCAGGAAAACAAGGCAGTCAAAGCAAAGACTGAGGGAATGGTAGGATAGCAGGGATAACATCTTCTACAGAGCGTACAGTGACCTCATTGCTTTGCACTGCAGCTTAGCTGACTGTTTTGAAAAAGATAGAGTGAATAAACTAGGGGGAAACAAGCAGCCCATCAGATTGATGAAAAAGACAAGAAAACCAACTTTTGCTAGGACCTTGTTCACTGCTTTCTCTGTAGAAAGGAGATCACCCAGCTCTCTGCAAAGGATGGGCTTGAGTTGGCAACAAGCCAGGGCACCTCTTTGAAGGTGAGAGACAACATGAGCATTGGGGTTCTGCTGCCTTTGAATCCACTTTTATGACAGCAAGAACCAGAGCTTCTCTGCAGAAAAGGTAGGCTGGTGTTTCACAGAGAGACCTGATAAGAGCAAGTGGTTTGCAGCTAAACCAGGAGATAAGCAGGTGTATAAAATGCCTCCTACATATCCAGGTCAGAATGCAAAAAGGAGAGCTATTTTCTCTACTGCCTGTAAGATCCAGAAACAGCATCTGCAAAGCAGAGGTTATGTTAGTGTTTGATAGGGTCCCATCCATCTTGGCTGAGGTCTCTTTTTTCTGTAGGTGATTCACATCATCTCCAGCCTCCATCCTCCTTTTCTGCTTGCAGAATCCCAGCTGCCAAGCTGCTGGCCCCACTGCATAAAGGAAGACGCTGGCTCAGTGTGTTAAGACCATGCTGAACATTTATAGTATAGAATTAAAAGTAAAGGTGAAATGTGCAGCCCAGGGCTCCAAGTTCTTTCTTGTGTGCTCCTGGGAATGGAATTTTTGTCCATTGGACTCGAGCTGCTCTAAAAAGCACAGAACAAAAGCTGATCTTAAAAGTGATCCGCAAAGGAATAAATGGCAGGCTCACTCTTTGTTATTCATGTATGGTGCTCAAAGAGCACTTGAAATGGTTGGGATTTTCTGCTGAACATTTTATCTTTTTTTTTAAATTCTGCTTGGGTTTTGGGGGGTTTGGGTACTTGTTTTAGCAGTGGCTCAAGCATATGTCCCTCTCAAAAAGCATTATGGCTGGCTGGGGAGCCCATACATTAATGACATGAGGGGACACATGTGAGTGAAATGGGCAGAAATGGAAAAAGCTGGGTGATTGGAGGGTGATATTCTCCAACAGGCAGCGTGGCCTTTGTCTCTTACTTAATTTTATTCCTGCCTGCCCTGTGCTCTGTGCCACACGATTTACTCACTGAATCATGCTCAGCAGACGTATTCACAAGCTGGCATAAATTTATTTTCATCTGCTGGCCAATTACGCCAACTGCCTCAACTGTTGTTTATTTTCTTCTGTTGCATCCTCTTGAGTTACTGTTAACAGTGTCCCTTTTGAGTAGAGATGGACTTTTTGGCACAGGGGCCTGTTGGCCTGCCAAACTAATGGACCATATCTGTTATCTAACTAGTTGTAAAGGCTCCAGTTTCAGGACAGCTTGCAGTTGCTGTGGCCACCTGTAGTACATTGGCAGGAGTGGAGGCCACTGCCTGTGTGGGATGTGTCACCCCAGACCATGAATGTCCCTTGGCACTGACCTGCCCTCAGGAGAACAGTTCTGGGATTTGCCTTGGGGAACAACTGCCCTTCTGTGGCTGAGAGTCTCACCTCCCCAGGGCTGGGTGGCATGAGCCTAGCTGTGCCAGGGGAGCCTTGCTGCCCATGTTGGGGACCAGGAGGTCCTCTGAACACAGCTGCTCTGGAGACTCCTCTGGTCAGAGAGGGAATTGATCATGGGGAGGCTGTGGGAGGGAAGAGCTCTGCAAGACAACAGCCCTTGAATGTCCCGAGCTGGGGAGGGTGTTCAGTTAAAGGAGAAATTAATCAGACTGAAAAACAGATTAGGGTAATGGCATCTTTAGTGCAGTGCAACTATAACTCTGTCCCATTTTGAGAGGCACTTCCATGTACCAGTGGTACCAGCAAGGATGAGCTCCTAACTTTGCAGGATGCTTTGGGCACACAACACTTGCACCCTGCAGCATCTCCTCTGATTTCTTCTCTTAGCTTTGTAGGATATGCTGAATTTTGGCCAGCAAAGGCTGTCAGTGCCTTGCTTATGTGCAAACCTGGGGCCAACTCCACTTAAATCATCCCTGGCTTACAAAATACTCCAGCCACCTGAAAATGGCTCAGTTGCTTTGCTGTTTCTCTGGTTCTGTTCTGTTTGCTGTGGGTTGTTTACTGCCTGCCTTGGAGACTCATCTGGGAATTGGAAATCTGAGCCATCTCCTTTCTTTCCCAGCAGCCAGGGTATCCCTGTGCCAGCAGACACAGCAGGGTGCTAGAGGACTACAGCTTCCCTAAGCCACAGCCAGAGCCCAAGGGACACTGCACAGAGACCATGTGCTGATGCTGAACATGGGAGCAGGGTGCAGAGCACAGACTGCATTTTCAGGGCTGCAGTCAGGAAGAAAACATTGCCTTGCCCCTTTGACAGGGCGCATTGGAACTGTTCTTGCTCACCCGTTATTTGTTTATTTGTCAACCTTGTTGTGCCATGGGCATGGTTTGTGTGTTCACCTTTTACACTTGAGCCCTCAGAAGGGTTTTTCCCAGGCATGGCAATGGACATGTTTTAGCAGGTCATTTTGAACAGAAGGGTCCTGGGCAGGGTGAGGGTCCCTCGGCTTCACATGGGGAAAAGTCTTTGCTGCTCTTGTGGTTGATGGTTGTTGTTGAAGCTGTGGGAGTGGTTTCAGCTCTCCAGGGTCGTGCAGCAACAGCTTTGCTGGTAAGGAGGGAGATGAGATCTGTACCATGGCCCATTTCTGTTCTCTTTAGGCAAAAGGTTTCTTAAAACATTTTTCTCTCTGCCCAAGTTATTTTACCTTTTGTTCATCTCACTGAGGTCCCTGTCAAGAGCACTGGTGCACAAGTGCAAGTTATTTAAAAAAAAGTCTCTAAACCTAGAGCCCTACAAGCATGCCCTTGCTGCAGGAACAAGGGCTCTGCAAGTGCTGCAGCAAATGTCACCTCCTTGCAAAAGCAATCTGGACAGAGAAAAGTCTTCTCATAACTGTTTGGCAGCGTGCCTGAGGTTTGTAGGCTAAAAGCACTCACAGGTGAGCATGACAAGAAAACTCAGTAGCCTCAAAGGATGAGATCTTTGTTGCCTTTGAGTCATTTTTATGAGAAACCTTGTGTGATCCCATGGCAAAATGGCCTTATTTCTAGGTGGGCTGTCACCTCCATGACATCCATGACTCCGCTGGACCCAGGGACTGCCTGCATCCTTTTAAGAGACATGGTTTCAGTGTGTGTTTGCCCTCACTTGGAGGGCTCTGAAAGCCTTCTCCAAGGTGTTTGGTTTTCTGCTTCCCCGTGAGTAGCAGGACGTGCAGGCAAAGACGAGCCTCACACTGCCAAGTTCGGAGTAATTTCCTTCTCCTGAGTGCTGGAGTCTGTCTGGAGCAGAGGTTGTACTTGGGGCTTATCCGTAGCCCTCAGCAAACGTTGCATAAACAGGAAAGAGCCCTGGGGAGGCCGAGAAGACAGAAATCAGTCCTGCTCTGATCTTTTGTTCTCCCTCTCCCCTTTTGTCTTAAAACTAACAAGGCGTTGCTTGATTTGTTGCTCTGAGAGCTGCCAGATGGAAGTGAAACTCCTTCCCTCAGAGCACGTGGTGGGGCTCAGCAAGGTTTGAGGGGCTCCACACAGCCATGGCTGGACCCCATTTCCAGCTGAGGACATGCCACCTGCCAGCCCATGTCCTGACTGCAGCTGATAAGCTTAGGAAGGACAGTTGGTACCACCACAGCCACTGCCTGCAAGAGGGCTTTGGGGTACAGGGCATTACCATAGCCTGCTGTCACTTTTTGTTTGGTTTCCTTCCGTAATGTCACTGCTGTGAAGGGGAGGAAAACGTTCTGTTTATAGAATGTTCTCTCCAGCCTTTCACTGCAGCCTCCCCAAGTGACAGAAAGCAGTTGAGAAATCTTCCCCTTTGCTAACAAGGTTTGTCCTGCTCTGAGGGGACCATGGGCTGGGGACTTCATGGCAGAAAGCAGCTATCTCAAAGCAGACCTCTTCAAAACTGTACAAAAACAGCTGGTCTGCTTCTGCATGATCCCATGATTCCTGACCCTTCCATATTTAATGGACGTCTGGAAATATGAACGTATGAGGAAATGAGTCGTGCAAAGCAGAATTTGTTCAGGAGACTGGAGGCATGGCATAGTGATAAGGGTACCCAACTGGAACAAAAAGTGGGAGTCAGGACTCTGCTGCATGCCTGAATTATCAGGTTTCATTTCCCTTCACCTGGCCTCTTTCTAGCCCCATGAGTCTTCCCTGTGAGGATGCCTGCCTAATTGCCTTGATCCCCTGTGTTTAAGACACCTTCCAAGCAACACAGAGATCTGAGTCTTTTCCAGGTGGAGGAGAAACACTTTCCTCAGGTCCTAGGTAAGTTCCTGCCAGTGAGCAGTACCACACAGTGCAGCTTCCAGCATCTCTTTTTAGGTTCTGTCATGCTTCAGCTGACCTTCTGTAACTCACCTTCATCACTTGCGGCATCAACTACAGAGAATCCTGACTCCACTTTGGCAAATGGAGTACCATTGAAACCACCATGGGAGTTTCTTTCCAAGACTCCTTCCTTTCCCTCCTGCCCAAGACCCCAGAGGAGTGTGTGAGGATTTGGATCCATTACACATGTGCAAGGCACTTGGCTGTAGTGAGGCACATCATGAGGTTATTATTATACACTGTATGTACCTCAGTGGGAGTGAGGTGGTTAATAACTAACTTGTAAAACTGCTCAGTGCATGGGTGAACTGAGTAGGTGTTTTCAGAAACAGCTGAGCCAGTTTCCCCTGTCAGGATGGGCTTGGGTGCTGGCCAATTTTCCTGTCACACTCTGCTTGCAAAACTTTGTAGGGTCGAGTTTTGGTTTCTGAAACCTGTCAGGAGCAACTAAAACACGTAAGTGGCATTGCTTGGTTTTGCAGGACTCTGTAATGGACTTCTAGTATTCTGTAAGAAGCCGAAGTCAAAATACTACTGTCAAGAAGTTCTCATCTGTGACTTACACATTGGTTATATCAGGAGTAGAAGCCCAAATCTATTTGGATGATGCTTATCACAAGAAGAACTCAAAGATCTGTATGTAGTGTCTAGAAAGCTGGGCTTGAGCATGGGTGGGAACTGTGAACCTGACCATTTTGGCATCCTGGCTTTTAATATCCTACATTGTAAATCTTCCAGTCTATTTAAGCACTTTATATGAAAGTCTTTCTAGAAAGTATCATCCACCAAATACAAATTTGTCCAGCTGTTAGAAAAACACTTGTCAGTTCAGGTCCCTGCCTCTCATGGCAGCATTTGGCCCAGACCTGTGGAGAGGTCTTTTTGATCCTAGAGGCAGACTGCTTTTCTTTCACTGGACTCATTACCTGGGAGTAGCTATAGGCAATTAAAATTTTGTGGACCAGTCCCAATTTGGCTCATGCAATATAGTGTCCTGTCCATTGCTCTTGGTCCCCAGACCTTGTCCTCCACGCTGTTGAACCTGCCACATCCCCTTGACAACGAAATTTCTGGAGAGATTTCTAGAGTGATTAGTTCCCTTACAAAACTGGAAACAGGAGTTTCCACCCACTGATGCTATTTATGAGTAAATAGTAACAGCCTTAAGCTGGAATCCCCGGTGTTCCTGATGCCACTCAAAGCTGACATGGTTGTAACAGTCTCATCGTGGGGCCTGCAAGTGTGAAAGATGCAGCTTGTTTTGAACTGTTTCTCACTTTTTATCACACCTGAGCACCTGTGAAACAGAGTTCTATCTCTTGATTTCTTCCCTTCTCTCACTCTACCTCTGCAGACTGAAATGGGGGTTTCTGGTAAGCCTTGTCGTGTATATGTAATTTGGCCATTACAGAACGAAATACCTGAGAGGTGTCAGGTTGCTATTCAGCCTGTCCTCTGCACACGTTATGGGGGGTGTCTGGGTGCATAGTTATGCTTTTTGCAAGGAACTTCAGCCAGGGCTGCGGGAAGTAAACCTACATATGGAACAGCCTGTTCCTGATGTTATTATGTCTGAGGTCCCATCCCTCCATCAGCTCTTTGCAAGCTGAAGCATTGTTGCAGTTGCTTGGCACACAAATGCCATTCCAGGTCTCTGATCAGTGTTTCCCTCCATGTTGCTTTTTGTAGTTTTGCTATTGAGAAATTTTGATCAGGGCAGGCTAAAATTTCCAAAATTTGAGGGCGTGTGATGGTCTTTTAATATTGTTCTCTGCCCTTTCCTATCACTCTCTTATTCAAGCCTCTGAGCTGCAGTTTTCCATTATCCACAATTACTTCAGTTCTTTTCCTGTGTATGGCTAAGATGATTTTTCCCACATATATTAATCTGCTTATTGGCACTGACTTTTAACTGTGGTTTCATTCAGTGTCATGGCATCTTCCCACAATTACTCACATTCAGGCTTTGATTTGAAAATCTCCACAACTTTTAGTACTTGAACTTTGGTCATTTCACCTCTTGCTCATCCCCTTTCCAGATGACTATTATTGCATTAAACATCTGAAATTCCAGCACAAGGTACAAGGCACTGGGGGAATTTCCAGAAACTCTTATTCTATTACATACATCAGAATGTGCATATATGCAAAAATATAGACCCATATGTGTATGTGTGCATGCATACCATCATTTATTCTTCTTTTAACTTGCTATGTTTTAATCTGGTTTGGGTTTATGATAATCCATGAAAACAATTTCTTTAGAAACTTTACCAGTTGTCATAGCTTTTCAAAACCCAAATGCAGCAAATCAACCAAACTGGTTTGGCATGATTTAGCTTTATGAAAACAATGTTGGCTTCCATTGGCTGATTGATCAGCTGAACAATCTATTTACAGAGTCATAGACACTTTAGTTGGGAGGGATCTCTGGAGGTCTCTAGTTCAGCCTTCCATTCAAAGCAGGCCTGTTGGCTATAGGAAGTCAGGCCAGCTCAGCTTTCGTGTGGCCAACTCTTGAAAATCTTGAAGGGTGGAGTTTCTACCCTCTCTCCAGTTACAGATCCCAAAGCTGCCAGTCTGACCCTCCTGAGCTGCAACTGGGAACTTCTTCTGCTACCCTTTATTACTGTCCCTTGCTCTACCCTCTACCACTAGCAAGAAGAATTTGTTTCCATTATTTATAGCTCTTCTTTCAGTACTTTCAGTTTGGGGACTCTGCATCCTTGAAGATATTTAAAAGTGGAGCAGACAGCAATGAAGGTAACCCTATTTCAAGCAGGGGTTGGAGTAGGGGCCTCCAGAGGTCCCTTTCAACCTAAATTATTCCATGGTTTTGCAATTAGTCTGAATTCTAATAGTAGGTTCCTCATCAAGGGACATCAGTCCAAGGTGATATATTAGGAGGTGCCATCTGCTAACACACAATTCTGGCATCCCAGGTACTGTTTGGAATTTTTTTCAAGCAGGTAAGCTTGAGAATCCTTGGCATGTTGGAGCAATGTGAGCAAAATAGCACAGGAAGTGTTTTTCAAACATTTCCTCCATGTGTTGGTTGGTGTTTCCAGGATGTGCCTGTCTTGAGAAAGAGACTGTAAATTGACATTCTGCCACTCCTTTATCTTGAGTTGTCAGTCCATTTTTGGATCTAGTGCTTGCTATAATAAAATGGTGACTGGAAAACAAAGCTTGTGTCAGCCCTTTCCAGAAGGGTATTCTCTTGAAGATAAAGAGCTGGAAGGCAGCATGGTAGGAACAACAAATCCTATCAGAGCCAGCAGCAAAACACTTAAATGCTGAAATAATTCAACATCTGCTCAGAGCAAGAACTATCCATATGAAAGACACTGATCTGTCATAGGCTTTAAGGCTGGAAGGGATGATGATGATCTTTCAGTCTGACCTCCTACATGGTTTAGACCACACGATATCATTTTGCATCAAGCTCATATTCCAAATGAGCTTGATCTCATCTTCCAAATGAGATTGTAAAAAGCATCCACTCTTGAATGAAGAACTGAAGGACCCCATAGCTGGGAAAAATACTCTCTATTTCAGTGCTTTATTTCGGATCTCACCCTCTGGGATTTCTGATGGGTTGGGTTTTTTTTTTGGTGTGAGATTTTTTGTTTGTGGGTTTGGTTTCTTCATTCTCCTGGATTAAACATT
Organism: Acanthisitta chloris; assembly: GCF_000695815.1. Lineage (NCBI taxonomy): Eukaryota > Metazoa > Chordata > Aves > Passeriformes > Acanthisittidae > Acanthisitta > Acanthisitta chloris. The sequence goes on along the minus strand of NW_008654464.1, from coordinate 50,735 downwards.
CTACTGTCAGGTGAAGTTTAGCTTCCAAGAAATACTTTCACCAACTTCCTTACCTTTTTTCAACACCTTCTACAGAACCCAGAAGAACTATTTCTGGCTGGGTCATAGACATTTCAGATAACCTTGACCTTATCTTGTTTCTGCTGGAAATGATCCTCTGTAAAACAGAGATAATTCTACATCCCTCCCTCTCACAGGTGCTGGATGTTAAAAAGAAAAAAAGAAAAACCATTAACGTTTCTCAAATGCTATAGGGGAAGCAAATATTATGTCAGTCAGAGATCAGAGACTGGATATTGCATTCTGAAATATGGTTTAGTGCAGCAATCTTATCTACTGGAAACCAAGTTCTCTGATATTGCTAGAAGATATGAGCTGTATTTTCATATATGGATATTGGTGTTCTGAATGAAAAAAACCATAGTCTGAAAATAGCTGTGTCCATCAATAATTGGATAAATGTGAAAGAGAAGCTATTTGATGAAAGCAGGGGTTAATTGTTCCACTTGTAAGGGACCTTGGGATGAGGCAATAGGGACCTTGGGATGAGGCAATGTAGACCTTGTTAAGAGTATTGCTCATAGGAAAGGGCTTATAAAAAGGTAAAATCAGAAGCTGGTCTATTTGAGTCAGTTCATCTGTTTACTCTAGATGGGGCTTTTACTTGTAATGGAGCCAGTCGTCTCAGCTATCAGCCACACCATTTACAGTCAAAGGCTAGACCAAAATAGCTCCTGGGTCCTTCTGATTTTCTATTTTTGTCAATGATCTACTTAAATGCTGACTCTATCCCACTTAGGACACTCAGATCAATCTAATTGGCTAAGCATCAGTTAGCTGCACAGTGGCAGAGGAGTAGATCACCTCGCTATATTTAAAATGAATGTATACGTGATGTCCTTGTGGTGGATGGCTGTGGGCAGGCCTGGCACAGCCAACTGCAGAGTCATGGCTGAGGAAGATACTCCACTTCAGTACAAGGCTGGTGTCTCCCACACTGTTGCTCTGTGGTGCCCGAGATGCAAAATTCTATGTAGGGATGCGTATAGAAAATGGATGTTCTTCCTGCCATGCTGGGGTCACCTCATCTTCTGAGGTCACCAGAGATGGACTCAGTTTTCTTGATGATGGGGAATGACTCAGTGGTGTGGGAGTGCTCTCAGCCACGTGTCAGGGAAACAGTCTCTGCTCTTAGCTCAGCTATGACCATCTCCTGAAGACCCAAGGAAGGGCTGTCGGTTCTTCACCATTTTTGCTTATTCATAAGTGATGTAGGTGGCTTTATTTATCTACTGTCCCAAACACATGTGGTGCCAAGTTGGTATCTGGGCTCGAGCAACAAGCTAGAAATCTATCCACCTTTCCACACACAGAGTCTGAAAAACTAATGCACTTACCTCTCTCTGCTTCCCTGTTGACTACTTATCATTTGCACAACTGTCTCCAGCAGCAATTATTTATCCTCTGTGGCAAAACCAGATATTGAATCAGAAATATGAGCCTTCTTCCAGATTATTCTGGAGTAAAGGCTTCAGTCATGTGCCTTGTGTAGCTGCTGTAGATCATTTGCAGGTTCATACTGTGGTTCAGTATTAACCCGCTGAGCAGAAACGGAGAAGAGGTTGGGTCCAGCTGTCAGAGTGATTACTCTGGCTTGTGTAGTGCCAAAGAGTCTCACCTTCTGATTTTCAAATCTTAAATACCATACAGGAGATTTTTTAAATCCTCCCCAAGCCCCTCTTGCTGTACATAAGGCTAGTTAGACTCTAAAGAAAATTTATGAAAAAGGAAATTTCCTCTCTATTTTTAAATGTAACCATCTAAACCAGATGAGTCCTGGCATGAAGTCATCTATGGGGAAAGGATTGGGTCAGATGTGTGTTTAGGAGCTGTTGGGCACAGCAGGGGGATTGTGCTCAGTGGCATTGGGTGCCCACAGACTTGGCTTTGTTTAGAGAGCACGTGCAGTTCGTATGGAGTTACTTAAACAAACCCAGATCTCAGTATCACAGAACCAGATACAAGAAGGTCCTGGTAGTTTGGCTGCAGGTCCTGTGTCAAGCCATAACTGACACTGGGAAAAACAAGTCCTAGCCCAGGTCTCTCCTGTGGTAGTAATTACAAAAACTGCCTTGGCAGGGTCATATGTAGGTAGAATAAGTTGATGTTGGTTTTTTTAATTTTTCTTTTCTTTTTTTCTTTTTGAATACTTTTTCCCTGGGAAAGCTTTTGTAAATTATAATTTTCTTTCAGAAATTTTAGAAAAAAAATAAGCAGGTCTGTCATTTTCCCACCCACTCTTCTTGGATTTGATTCAGAAGTGGTGTGATCAGGACAGCATTTTGTCTTTGACAAATTGAAAAATTTTGGATGCCAGTGTGGAATATAGGTGTGTTTTGTCTCTTCCTTCTGCTGAGGACATGCCTTGTGTTTTTGCTGATGGTGTTCTTCCTGTTTTGGGCTTTTCTGGTATCCTATTGGCAATATACCACACAGTGTTTTAACTATCAGTGTTAGCTACAGGCAGTATGCAAACATATTGTTTCTCAAAAGCTCTGCTTCTGATACACGAGAAAAGAAATTTATGAAATGGATCTTCACCCCCCAACCCATGCAGTATGCAAAATTACAGGTCCTTACTTTACAGCAATAGCTTTCCTGGTGTTATCCTACACGTCATTCCAATGGCATTAGTGCAGGATGTAAAAGGAATGGAAATTTCAGCTTTATTTGATTATATGATACAGGGAAAACTCATGTGGCATCACTGGTTTGAATTTAATAGCATGGGCTCAGTTGATGGGGTGTTTCATTGCTCTTCACTGACCTGTCATGCAGCTGTGGACACAGGAGCTCTGAGCAGACATTTCCTCTGTCTCTCCTCTCTCAGATAAAAGAAAAGCATTTCCAAGGTGAGCTGCATTCGGAAAAAAAGCTGGACTAGACTCAGGTGCTTAACACTTCCTGGAGACTGTGAGTGAACTTCATCAGCAGTGTTAATGCATTTTTCTGTCCTTACCCATGAGATGGTGGTTGGGTGACCCTGGCACACCAGCTGCCCTGGAGATCATGGGATGTTCTGGAGGGATGGGTGGTCACCAGGTGAACAGGCTGAAAATAAATAAATAAATGCCTACAGGGTGTATCAGGTTCAGGTTGCCTTCTGTGTAACAGGGAAGAGCATGGCATGCAGAACGGACGGGAACAGATTTTGTTTAAATTTAGCAGCAGTGTTGTGGTTGGAAAAGGCTGATGAGAACTTGGCACCTAACTCCTCACCTCGTACTGCTCCCACTCTGTAGAGTTGTCAGCTTCCAAACAGAGCATTGCTGGTGCATAACTTCAGCAAATACCCTTTAAATAACATATTCTCTCCTGTGGACTGTTTAGCAGAGCCATTCTGGTTTCTTAGCATCTTAGCCTTTATGTGCCAGCACTCCAGTATGCAGAAGGGTCTCAGTTCCATACCAAGTGCAGGTGGACCATGAACTGGTGTAAGCCTCCCCATAAAGCCACCATCACCTGCCATTTTGGGTATGTGCCATGATGTCTTTCCCAACCTATGGTCAAAGTATGAGATGAATCTGGTCAGGGTGATCTATCATCTCTTGAAGCCAATACATTCAGGTACCACAAGGCCACTCTGCAATGCACAGCAGCTGATCCCACGTTCCTCTTCTCCTTGCACTCCCCCATCCCTCTCCCTGCACGAGGTGGATGGGGTCTGGGATTGCTGTCACCAGGTGTTCATCATCTCAGCACGTACCTCGCATGCCAAGCCCCAAAATTTGTCTTCTGGGATGTGATGCTTCCAAGTGCCCTAATGCACCTTTAGGTCAGGAGATGCTGGGACAAGATTTTGGCATCTGGGGATGTCCCAAGTTCCCCATGACTACCTCCTCTGTGCAGGTCTGTGAACTTTCTTAACTCAGAGCAAGTAACAGAAACTGTGCTGCCATCAGCTTTCTGTCTGTAGAGAAATTGTGGATTCCCCAAAACTGGTATATTCCCAGAGAGCTACAGGGGGAATATTACCTCCCCCCAAACTAGGAGAGGGTCACGTTCATTTACAGATCCTGTTAGGTAGTTGGGAAGTCAGCAAAGAGAAAAACCTTATGCCCTATCCATTCTTCCCTCCTCAAAGGACATAGTCCTGTGTGTTTTTTTACCCTGGCACATAAACACCAGTAATGTTATTTTTTCTAGTTATGTCTTGAGCCTCTGACTTTCCATGATGAAGATGTCTATGCTGTTCCTGTCACTGCCTTCTGATGCTGCAAACCTGCTGAATATAGCTATTGTTTCCATCACTGGGATGGGGACAGGGCTATCTACTTTGTGTAGTCCTATATGTCAACTCCAGTGGAAATGAGCAATAGATTTCACTGGAGAGAGGTGCCACAGACTTTCTCAGCTCATCATGGTTCTTTTCCATGCTGCTATGTTTGCTTTTATTTTGGGTGACAGAGTTAATGACCCTTAAAAGGAGTATTTACAGCTGCCTTTTTTCATCTTAATTGAAAAAATAAAAGTCTTTTCAAAAAGTTGTGTGTCCCTGTTTCATGAAGCAACAACCCGGTTTTTACCCCCTGTCCTTCCAGATTACATCCACTGGGCTCAATGTTTGTTTTCTGCCCTTGGGATTCAACTACTGAGTGTGTTAAGCAGCCTGAAGAAAGAACTCTCACTCAGTGCCAGTGCTGCTCAGTTCAGGTCAGCAGGATTTGTAATAGAGAGAGATCTTGAAATGGATCTTGAATGCCCTTCATGCTGCAGGTATCTTTAGACCTTCTTCCAGGAATGGAAGGAGAAATCTTGGTCTCTCCTTTCTGTGCTAAGATAAAATCAAAATGGTGCACTGAAAAATCCAGAGTAGCTTCTAGTCTGAAGATTTAAAGAGCCTAATGCTGAAAATGTGAAGGTTTAGGACAGTGGAACTGTGTCACAACTGGGGCTGTAGGACTGAACACCATTAAACTGTATTATTGTAGGGTTTGGGGGGAACTGAGGATGTTGCTACGCTCCCATTTTTAAGTCCTTTTCCCCTATCTTCCTCTCTGCACAAGAGATGGCCTGGGCTGCCTGCCTGGGGAGAAGACCTCTGTCAAAGCATGCTCACTGACAAATGAAAGCTCCCTGCCTGAGATTACAAGGAACTTTCTGGTCGTGGGAACCTTTAGACATGATTATGTGAGCCTCCCCCTCCCACCCTGGCAGGGAGCCCAGCCCCAATCCCAGCCCTGCAGCATGCAACCATGACTGGGGCAGCTCGTGACTCTTCTTGGCCATGGACCTCAGAGCCCAAAGAAGTGAAATGTGAGGATGGAGCTCCAGACATAACCTTGCCTTGTGTGACCCTGATGGACATAAGGTGGGCAAAACTGCTGGATCATCCTTGTGCCATGATCTTTGAGGAGCTGCATCACACTGCAGTGCCTTGGGATGGTGGGGAATGGCATTGAGAGCTGCTTGCTGCCAGGAAGGACACAAAGGAAGGGTGGCTGTCTTTTCAAAACGGAGCATGTTGCAACTGCCTGTGGTGCTGCCTTGCAAAAGTGATGGGGTGTGTGCGTGGGGGAAAAAAACTATTGAAAATTACAGCATAACTGGCTGTCTGGCAGGATAAAACTTCAGCAGAAGCTGTGATTATACTTGTCACTATCTGTTAACCTTCAAAACAGGTGTTGTGTGTTTAAAGTGCCAAAATGGTGCTCAGGCTGCAATCTGTGTGTGAGAGGGGTATGGGCTGGGGGAAGGTCCTGGGGCTTGCCAAATGGGCATGGACACAGAAGAAGGATGGTCCTGGGCAGTCAGAGTGTGTGACGCCAGTGGATTTGGCTGGCTTTGAAAGAGGGAGCACCTCCCAGCAGTGCTGGGACCAAACAGGACGTGTCCTCAGCTGACGACAGACGGTGCTGCAGTGAGGACCCCAGGGAAGGAGTTCCTCTTTTATAGGCTGATTTACCAGATAAAGGGCTTGGGACAGGTTTATTAAAGTGCCCAGTTTACTGAAATTCAGCTGGCTTGAACCTTGACTTCTGCCAGGATTCTGAATTTTCACTTGATTCTGGATATTAGGACTACAATGCTTTCTTGTAATCTTGGTCCAGCTCAGTGTCTTTCTTTAATAGGTTTGGGGGTTGTTTGCTTCTTATAACAGACATAGAAACTGTTAAAATCTGGGTTGTAATGACTTTTTTCAGAAATAGATTAAAATGAAATATTTCAATGAAACAAACAAAAATAAAGAAGTGCTTCTTTTTTTTTCCTTCCAGGGAGCATTTATGTTATTAAACATTGTGACGACAAGTGTCTTGGGATCTTGAAAGGTAGTATTGCTAAGCAAGTCATCAAGCAGTGTAATGCTTGGCATATCTGGAAGGTGAGTGAGCAGCATTAAAATAGGAAGATTAGGTAGGGCTCTGTAGAACACCTAGAGAATATGAAAAACATGACTTTGAAGAAAAATGTAAAAGATGAAGATCAGAAGACTGTAAGGTGCTAATCACTGGCAATTGGCATGGCAAAAAGACTGTCAGTGCATTTAAAAATCTCCTCATCTTGTCTAACTTAATGTAATTAGCTTTAAAATCCAAACTCAAAGAGGGATGAAAATGTGCTTATAGCACATGTATGAACAAGATAATCTGATGCCTGAGTTCTGCCATGAGACTCCTTTTAATGCAATCCATGTTAGGCTATCTGATTGCTTTTTAAAATTAGTATATACCTGTATCATACCCTTGTCCCAAATAAGAACAACTCAGAAACCTGTCTCATGTGGCTGTACACGACAGTCAGTAAACAGAAATAGCTGATTGTTGATGTACTAACAGGTTTTGTCTAATTGTTGATGAAACTCCGAAGTCAGGGTTTTTTTCTCCTGCCACTGTTTATTAAACAAACGTTGGTTTGGGTGTGAAGTCAGGAGGTGTGGAAAACCTGTTTCTACCATCAGAGGTGGTGCTGCAGGGTATTATCTCAGTTTGGGGTCTTTTTTTTAAATATTGCATTTTGGAATATTGCAAATTATAATGCGATAACTGAGCACCTATAAACAGTCACTTGGCAGCATATCTTGATTATCAGAGCTGTGATTCAAATGTGTCTCCATACCTCAGGGGTTCTCATACCGTGTGCCTCCCACCCTGTTCCTGCTAGCAGGGGATTCTGCACTGAAGGTTAAGGCTCAGGGTGACCTGAGCTAAATTGCCTGTCATTTCCTAGCTCTCTGCTGCAAGGCTGAGGTGGCTCTCGTTTGGCTGCCTCAGGAGGACAGTCTTGGTACAAGGGATTTGAAATCCCTGCAAGCTTGGCTTGAATGCAGAGTTATTTCCCAGCTGGAGCTGGAAGGCCACATGCAGCATGTGGGAGAATGTTGTCCTTTTCCTTCTTTTCAAAGTGTCAACAGGCACAACTAGAAGGCAGAAAGAATAAATACTCAAGGAGGAAAAAAAGCAGAGAGATACCAATGCTAAGTTTTGGTTTTTACTTATACTAGAATGGTGTTTTCAAAAATCTGAGTTTAGATGCACCTGTCAGACATTAGGCTTTGATAGGACAGAGTGTGAAACAGAAGTTTCCATAAAGCTGAGGGGCAATGGGGGTCTTTGAAAGAACATTTGCTTTAAAGCAGTGAGCAGTGCCTTCTGTCTGGTCTTGGGGAGAAATTTTATTACAGAGAAACAGAGATTGAAACATTTTCTTGGAAAAGTGAGCTCTGTTTTTCTGCTCTCCGGTTGATCCAAAACATGGGATCAATTTCCCTGAAAAATTAGATGCTAAAGGGACTTGAGTGGAATTTAACCTGCTGATCAAAGTGTATGTATTCTTCATGCAAATAGCTCTCCAGACCTGTCTTGGGGAGAAATTTTATTACAGAGAAACAGAGATTGAAACATTTTCTTGGAAAAGTGAGCTCTGTTTTTCTGCTCTCCGGTTGATCCAAAACATGGGATCAATTTCCCTGAAAAATTAGATGCTAAAGGGACTTGAGTGGAATTTAACCTGCTGATCAAAGTGTATGTATTCTTCATGCAAATAGCTCTCCAGACCTCAGGGACCATGTCCCTTTCCACTTTTTTTTTAGGAATTTGGACACTTTGCTATACTCCTGTGTCCTAATCTGGGATTTCAATCCTATCCCTCGAGTCACAGACAATTTTGAAGCAGGTGTGATGGTTCAGAGATTGAAAGTGATTTTTGTCTCCATATGGTAAAAGGGCTGTTGGAAAACACAGAAATAACTGCACAAAGCAATCAGCACCATGAACCCCAGTCATTCCCTGAACTCGGTAACCTGCCATTGCACGCTCCATCTGGGAGTGGGGATTATTTCAGAAAGTTCAGGACAAAAAGGGAATTTGTCTCTTCACCTCAAGGAATTGGTGTGCCTCACTTCAGCAAAGAAATGACAGATCTTTTAAAAAAAAGGCGTTTCTGTTATTTATGGAGACCATGTTTCATGCCTGTTTCTGACTTGGATAGAAATTAGGTGGAATTGGCTGTTTCTCTTTCACAAATTCATTATTTCTTCATACTTGAGGTTAATTACTGAAACCTATGTAAAAATGGAAGGGAGAAGAGTATTTTTTTATCAGCTCTGGGTGTCTGCAGCTGTTCTGGATTGCACTGCTTCAAAGCTTCATACCCCTGTTAAAATATGATACTAATAAAAACTATTTCTGCATCATCACAACTAACTAAAAATTTTACAGATTACTGCTGGTAATTTTAAATTAAAAATTAGATCAAATTGTGCTAGCCCTAATTAGGACCCACTTCATCCTTCTAAGTTTGTGAACAAATGTTATTCCAAAGAACATAAGTCTGAATTTTGTGTCACATTTTTCTAACCTCTGAATATTTCTTATTTGGGGAATAAAGGAAATATTTTTCTTCTTTTCTGGAGTTGAGAACAAGTGAAAGCAACAAGTTATATCTGTCTCTGTCTTCAGCAGTGATTATATTAGCAACTTTTAGAAGCTCTGTTTTCCATAACATCTTGTAATTATTTAGAATACCTTCTTGAATTCTTTAGCAGTTAAATCTTGTATCAAATTTTCTGTTATTATTACTCTTAGTGTCAGGCTGACAGATTTATACTTATTTGATCATTTCCTTTACCATGTCCAAACATTGCAATAGTATTTGCTTTCTCTCAAGTTTCTGCTGCTTCTGGGCCTGAGTTACTAAAAGCAGAATCCAGAGGAACTTCCTAACCTGCACTTTCACTAATCCTGGTGCCACATATCTGGTTGTACTGATATTAAAAAGTTACTTTAGTAGTTACTTCTGTTTCAGTTATGGCTAGAGTGGAAAACATTGATTCTTTCCTTATGAAATGAACATGTTGGTTTACTCCAGGGCAAGGAATAGATCTATTTATTAACACTTCTGACTTTCTGTGTTATTACTAGCTAGTCTGGTGCTCTTACTATTCATGGGGTTTTAGTATTGATAATTGGTATAGTGTTAGTATTGGTATACTCTTGGTCCAAATGGACTCAAACACCTGCTCTATTTTTCTGTTTACTGTTTTTCTTCATCCATGTGTATTACCTTGCACCCCTTTGCTTCCTCATTATTTTTGTATATTTTTGGGATGTATTTTCAGTGTTTACAACATCTGCCTTCTAAACATCCATCCATTATTATTGCTTGTTTTGCATCCTTTTCTATGCTAGACTTTTTGAACCATGCTTTCTTCCTTAGAGTTTGTTGTTATTATTTGGTTCTTTTTAGTTCTGGCCAAGTAATTTTAAACTATCCATTACAGGCATCACATTTAGTCTTCAGTCCTTCCTTACAACTGGCTTCAGCTTTGTGAAACTGGCTGTCTTGAAAAACCATGTGTTTTTAACTGACTCAGACAGGGATCAAATATAATCACTTCCACCTTAGCTACCGTTAACTTTTACTTCTTGGTTAGAAAATTGTCATCCATGATTTGTAGAAATTCCAGAGGAGTTAGTACTGCTAGCAGGAGATTTTGATATATATCATCCAGAGTCAATTTTCCTATGACATTCCTGCACCCATGGTAGAAAAATGGCTTTGGAACCATCCCACCTAATTTTGAGGGTGGTTTAGCACTGGGGCAGGCAGCTATTATAACCTCATTTTGTACTTTACCCATCTGGACATGATCAGCAAGCAGTCAAAATCATTTGCTCCTGAGCCACCACTGCTACAGAAGAAATTAATGCCAGCCTTGGTCTTGTTTGCACACCTGATGCTCCTCTGGAAGGTTACAGTCACTGCCTCCACCTCACTCACAAAAGTAGGTATTTTCTCTGGGTTTCATCAGCATGAAACTAAAATAACAATTTGACAATGAATTTTGATAAATATTTCACAAATATTGATCAGCATTTTAAATTGCTCTTCCAAGGTTATACTTTTGAGCCTAAAACTTGTGTATCCCCATCCCCAAAACAGTATTTTGTTCTCTCACCAACTTTAGTTGTATCACCTATAAAATGCTTTACCTTTAAGTTTTCTATTAAAAGTTGTGACTGAGGGAAATACCACTCCGTTGCTTTCAGAAGGCTACTTTCTGAACTGTGTTCTTGTAGACCTCAAGGAAAACACATTGTAAAGAGGGAAGCAATGGCAAGAACTTCAGAGGCTGAGTTCTAGTAGGTGTGATGGCTGTGCTCTTCAGCAAAGGCAAGAAGAAACTGTGTAATCAGAAAAAATGTATTAAGAAATTCAAGTGATCCAGAATGGGACACATTCTTTTGCATTCTGCTTTTAGTTATTTGCAAG
>NW_008654464.1:5782-39952 GCF_000695815.1 Acanthisitta chloris | reverse complement strand
GCAGACTTCACATGGAATAATTCACAGCATCTCAGTGTCAATTTTCAGCATTCAAAACTGCTGGTCCAGAATGGGATACACAGGGAAGTGGTGGCATCCTTGGGATCAGGAGGCCCCATGGAGACACTGCTGTCCTCAAGATGGTAACTTCCAAGCCTCATGTCCAGGGACACAGGGTCTAAATTTGCCTGAAAGACAAATATTGACCTCTGAGTTTGGAGAAATTGATGTGGGTATTTCCAAGAGTTTACGAATTAACCAGAAATAGAGATAAGTCCTAGGCTATCTATTTCATCAGCTAAGAATCTGTTGACTGAAGCCTAACGTGAGCCAAGTACCTACATACACAGTGTTTCAAAGAATGAATCATATCTTCAAATGTGGAGCCTGCTAGTTAGTTTAATTACTGTCCTTTTGGCTTTCTTTTCTTTCTCTTTCAGTAGCTAAATGGATCCAATGACAATTCATTTTTTTAACAGATGAAAGAGAAGCAGGCTTCGAAACATAATGAATTTCTTCTAACTCATCTGGAGACTGAGGAGCCATAATTCTGATTGATCAGATATGGTCTGTTTCAGAGAGGCACCAGATGTGATCCAGATTTTAAATAGATGCTGCTACTGTCAAAATGCATTCGCTCCCTCCTGGTGTAACAAAGTGAAGTCCATCTGTCTGGAGTTGTGCACTTTTTTTAGTGGTAATAACAGTTAGCATCAACAATAAGCTTTGTCTCATTAGTATCACATAATCCCCACTACCCAGTCCCCAGTTTCTGGTCCCCATATTATCTACCATGGAAAAAATAAAGACCACAGCAGGAGCTAAGAAGGTCAGTGCATTCTCAGGGTAATCAGCTGTAGTAAATTCAATTCTGACAAGACAAGGCTTGCAAATGTCTGGGGAATTAAGGGATCATCTATAATTTCATATGTTGAATGGGAAAGTGTCCTTCTAAACATTTATTAATTACAGATGAGGGTGCGTATAGTGATCATCCTTGGAGAGATTTCTTCTGAAGCAAAGCAAGAAAAATAGATTTAACTGTTTGCTGCTACTTCTAAAGGAAAACTACTGATTTTTTTTGCACTTGGCCTTGCAATAATTTCTGTCAGTATTCTTTCTCTCCTAGTGTTTATTGCTCTGTCTTAGCAACGGGTGCCTGTCACCCCTTACGAAACCTTTTGCATAAAGGTTTCCCACTGCAATCAATGGAGAAACTTGCCTTGGCTTTAGTCTGGCTCAGTGCCATCTCTCCAGGGTTTGCAGTGTTTAAGAAGTAACAAGTAAAGAACAAGAGACAAAAGAGCTTTGCATTTAGAATCAAACTTTTCACTTGAAGATCTTGGAGAAGTTTAGAAAACTTAATTACTCCCCTTTGAAGCTTCCGTTGTCCTTTCTGTTTTACAGATGAGGAAATTAAAGCACAGGGAGGTCAGAAGCTAATGTTTTCCAACTTGGGTAATTGAACCCACAACTTTCTTCCTTGAGAGGAAGTCCTCAATAGTTTCACACTCCTTTAAGCATCCGTCTTTTGAAACTGTGGGCTATATCTTACCCAAGAGCTCAGCAAAAGTCACCAGAATTGCTGATAAGACCATTAAATTGTCTTAAAAATAAGAAATTCAAAGTGTGAAGCTTCTTTATTTCCCTCAGTGAAACCAAGACTGAAGAGGAGAAATGAATACAAAATCCATTGGGGCTAAATAACCGGGGCATAAAAGAACTATTTAAGTTAAAGAATAAACCTGCTGTGGGAATGGTTTGATCTTACCTAACACAAGTAAGCATGGATTGAAAATTAGGAGAAGGTTTGTGACCATCAGACGAGTGGGATCTGTGGACAAATGAGGAGCTTGGGGGCAAATAATGTCACTCAGGTGGGGATCGGGTTGGATCAGAGTCTAGGAGAGCTGAAGAGATGCTGTACCAGCCCTTCCAAGGGACTGGAGTTGGTGGTCCAGCATGTCCTTCCTTATGTTGTGTTCATAGTATTACAAACCAGTTTCTTAATCTCTGGACACATAAATGCCAGGACAAACTGGTCTTCTTCCTTACAGGGGCCCCTGGATACTTCTTCTTTAGGTTTTAGTTTATTTGGGTAGAAAAATGCTGCTGCTGCCACAGGAAGAAAATGAATACCTGGTGATATCAGATACTGCTCTCCTTTTTAGACCTGCAGTGCCTCGTATGCCAGATTGCAGCTATTGTATGACGAATTTTCAGTTCCTTTCTGTGCCTGGCGGCTGATTGAAAGTTCATATTATTTATGGCAGAAAACAGCAGTGTACTTTTGAGTCTGAGGAAGCTGGGAAAGTGCAGTGGGTGTCAATCAATTAAGCTATTCAACTTATTTATGAAACAGGACAAAACAATGTCTAGGATATGAATTCCCATCTCAATGGGATCCTCCCTGATATAAAATGTCAGAGCTGAAAAAGGGTCAGCTCATGACCCTTGAATATTCTTTTAAACTATTTGCAAATCAATACCTCTCCTCTGGGTTTGTTCAGGGACCATCATTCCCTTTTATTATAAGTCACAGGGCATAGACTGCTTATCAGGGAGTATGGAGACAGATCACTGCACTAAAGCAGCAGCTGGCTTTGGAGACTGGGCCTGACTCTTATTTCTGGGGGGGGCTCAATTCACACTACTCTGACTGTGCAAAGGGGTTTAGAATGAGTATAATTATGGTTTTTTCCTGACTTTTGGGCTTCTTAATATATGCCGAAAGAGCAAGGAAGTCCTTTTCCATGCATGCAGTTGGAATTGTCTCTCTCTTACTAGCACTTATATCAGCCATGAACATCATCTTCCATTTTCTCTTCCATATTCTTCTTGTCAAGAGGTCCTTCCATGTCCCTGTGTCCCTGGGTTTTGGGTTTGCAGTCCCTAATGGTCACCCTTCCTCTCTTAACAGTTCTGCTATCAGTAACCTGTTTGGTACAGGTAGGGCTTGAATGGACAGATGGCCTGATCCTCAGCTGAGCATCTGGCCTTTTAAGCTGTCTAAAAAGACATCATCTTTACAAATCCCAGTCTTAATCTCATTGCCCACTGTGTGACCTGTGGGGGTTTCAGATCAGTGCCAAAGAGGGGAAGAGGAGAAGAAGGAGGGCAGCTGGAGCATCCATGGAGTCAGGGGGAGGGAGGAGTCTGCAGGGCAAGTCAACTGAGCTGATGTGCCCATTTCTCATGATGAGGAGTTGAAGAAGATCAACAGTCCTGGCTACCTTGAGCTCCCCTGCAAGGAGACTGTACACAAAATAAATCCTTGAACTAGTTGGTCCAGGCCTTTGGATAGGTTTGTCTAAGGGACCTCCCATTGCATCTTCTCATGGCGTCTTTTTTCTTTGCACAAAAATTGTGTTATCAACCTAATGCCTTTCATCAGCACTGGGGCAAGCTCAAGTCCAGACAGGTGAACTGAAGATAGAACAACAGAAGAAATGACCATTTGCCTACTGAAGTTTATCAACAAGAAGAGATCTTTTTGCCAAAGGGAGGTGAGGAAGACAACAGTTTTCAAGGAAGTGAGTTGTTCATGTCAGTGATCCCATGTCTTAACAGCACTCCATTCCACATGGGAAATCAATGTACACATATTTTGGCTAGAAGGCCAGCAGTGTGGCACATCCATAAGACCCGTGTGCAAAAGGGACTATTCCTCTCATTTTGTTTGTTATAGAATGAACCTTGAGGCAGATATTTGTTAGCTAATAACGTGAAAAAATGAAGAATTTCCAAAAAGTAGCACTTGCATAACACCGAGTGACCTGGAAATGGCATTGAATTCGGCTCTGATCCCTGCAGTTACAGACTGGTTTTGAGGTACATACGGTCCAAGTATAAAATAATTTGGAGCAGACTTGAATCAGATTCTTATAGAATTAATGATATTAAATTGGCTATTTGAGTTCTTTGAGGTTTTCTCTTGCAAAATAGAGAATGATGCTTTAAAAGTTAATAAGGACAACTACATTAAGTGCTTTACAGTAACTAAGTATAGAGATGGTCCCCTTCTGTTTTTCAAATCTAAAATGTTTTTTATGTATTTTTAAAAGGTCAAGGTAGTTATCTTTTCTTTATTCAACCCACATTAATACCTGAAAAAGTGAGTAGTTATTATATTTTTAGATTGTGCTGCTGGGAAAAAGTGTACCAGTGAAAGTTTCCCCTATGTCTGTAAAAGAAAACTTGTGCAAGTTTGTTCACACTCAGTAATTCTGGTGCAGGCCTGTAATGATGTCTGCTCAGGTATGAAACATGAAACAGAAGTCCCTGAAGAGTGTCTCATTGTTTGTTTGTTTTCATTTTGTTTTTGTTTTGTTTGTTTGTTTGTTTGCTTTTGAATAGGATTTTCCTTTAATTAGTGAATCTTAGAGAAATTGCTGTTTACTTGGATCTAAGATGTGCAGTGAAAGCCTACATCAACCCAAAACGGTCAAAAGGAAAATGAACCCTGAGCCCTGAGCTGGACTGTAACACAAGCTTTCTCTATTTATTGTAGAGAGCTACTTTTCATCTTTAAGCCAGTCATTCAAAATCTTTGTTTCAGCTTTCCATTTAGAAAAGTTATTTAGAGACAATCGTGACTTGAAGGACATACAGAGTTCTGTAAAATACCATTCAAAAGGACTATTCACGGATACAACCTAACTCTGATATGCATAGGAAGGTGCTACAACCATATTTCCCAAAAATAATCAATAAAAGTTTTTTAGCATCAAAATAAAAACCAAGCAGCTCATTAGCTCATCAATACAGAATTAAGGTAAAGAAAGGAAGTCCAAAAATATGAAACAAACATCTAAGTTCTAATTAGAGGCATTAAAGCAATATATTTAATATGGCATTCACTGGAAAACTTTCTGAACAGCTCTGTCATTGAAAAGTGAAACAAAATTGGGTGAACACATCTAGAAGATTGGAATATGAATATGAAAAAGAAAAAGGAAATTTCCAGTCAGCCCAAGGTTTGTTATTATTAGACACTTGCCACACAATACTTCTTAGAAATAGATTAGGAGTTGAAAGTTCAGCATGATGTAGCTATAAAAAAAAAGAAAAAGCTGATGAATCGCAGTTGCTTCCATCTAAATAAAGAGTAACTAACCAAGGAACCATCTGTCAGTGTATGATTACCAACTTTCTTTTTGTCTTTCAAAACAGCCTGAGAAATCAAGGGCACTGGGAGTAGAGGGGAGAGCACACACATGCTACAGGCTTGCCAGCAGCCAGCCCCAGAGGGTCGGATCTGATCCTTGCCTTTTTCTCTTGGTGCACTAATTTCACACTGCTGGTTTTCATCTGGCATGCCTGTGTATTCAAATACATGCTAAATACTAACAGGGCTATTCTGCAGTAAATGTGTCTAATTTTGGTACAGTTGAGAGCTGAAAAATAAAACTTTTCTAAGAGAGGAAAACCCTTAAGTCCTCTCTCTCAGTTTGTGAAACCAACAGAATAATATTAATTCATTTTTTTACCCCGGTTATTGAATAGTAAAAAGCCTTGGATACCCTGAGAAAGCATATTCTTAATGGTTTTCTTAAGGCTGAATGCCCTACTAGCAGTAAGAAAGACAAAGCAGTGAGATCTAAGGCCTTTTAGTCTCTAGAAAACTGCATAGGTTTTTATGCTGGAAAAATGAGGGATTTATTCCTTTTTTGGTCAGATGAGTTCAGGGTCAATGTACAATTTCTCTTTTTGTTTCTATTCCAATGACCACCTATTTTGGGATGGTTTATTCCCCCAAACTCCATCTGACTGATCAAACTCACTGCATCTGGTTCTTTGTTGCCAAAGACGCTTTGCAGTGTCTGTAGCCATGTACCCACAACTCACACAAAACCCAGCACCAGCAAACCACCTTTCCTTTGTGAAGGGAGAGCAACGAACAGCAACAGATTTGCCAGTGAAAAACAACTCCCATCCTAGCCAAAATGATTTTTTTTGTGTTATGTTTTTATGGATCCCCCACCCCTGCCCAGAACTCTTATCGCTTGGCCTCCCTTAACTCCTCCAGCCATTCTCATGCCCCAGGTACCCTTGCCCCAGGATCCCCTCTCATCTTATTTCCCTGCTTCATTTCCCCTTGTCCCCAGCCCTTAATTTGTGCTTGCCAGCTCTGACCCAGTGGCTGAGAGCAGGTGGAAAGGCAAGTGATAGTATAAACATTTATGTCAGAAAGTCTGTGCTTGGAGATGTTTCCTGATGGAGTTGTCACCCTAAAAAAATAATTAAAAGATCCAATCCCCAAATTCATATACAAATCCACAGAGAGGCATATTTCTTTTGTATAGCCACCAAAACCAAGCCTCCCTCCAAATAATCAATAGTAAACCCCAGGAGCACTAAATGCAACAGACCTGAAGTTGCCAGGATCAGCTACTTGGTATATTTTTGCAATTGGAAACCAGACAGCAATTACTATCCTACAACTACACAAGTAAAGCAACCGTTTATATGTACATCTTGTCAGTTCAATATGTTGATTTCTGACTCTAGTCAAGTGTAAATGGGAATACTCCCACCGAAATTTCTATGTTTTTACATAATACAATGATCTACATGTTAGTGTTTCACCAGCCAGTTCAGCATCTAGGTGCCAGTGAATATTCTATGGGCACAGATTTAAGCAAATAAAACAATATGCAGGCAGCTCTAATAAGCACCATCCCACTACATGCCTAGAAATTCTTTCAGACTCATTAAGTGGTCAGAAAATAAGACACATTTGTCTCCCATTAAAGAGTAAATTGGAAATACTGAAAGGAAACCTATGCATGGCTGTGATTTGTCAGAGACCATATTAGCAGGAGCAGCCACAGTATGTTTAGCAGTTGGGTATGAGTTAAAGCAGGAACCAGAGTGAGAGTAACTATTTTAAATTGGCTCTATTAATACTCTGAAAGTACATTTAAAACCATCAGCAGTCACAGCCATTTTTGACTCTTCCAGGAGGAAGTTGCCATTTGTTGCAGAGCTGCTGTTGCTTTCATTTGACACTCAATATGTGTTTTCCCCACAGTATTAGATATCTTGGGCTCTATCCAGGACACATTTGGAAAGGAACTGATCCCTGTAGTTCCTATGCAACGATGAGATTTACTACTTAGGTCGATGCGTATCTTCTGTGAGTCAAATAAACATAGGGAGCATTAATTAGGGCTGCTTGCTGAATTTAGATTGCATTCACACAACCTGATACGGTAGCTGGTCGGGCCAGGCTGGTTCACCCAAGGTCTCACTGGGTGAGATAGGCAACAACCAGGGCCTGGATCAGCTGTGGGCTGAAAAATAACCAGCCCTGCTGATCCCCTACGCAGGCTCTAGGCTGACTTTGTAGAACTCCTTGGCGTTTATCTGAATTTAAGGAATTAAGGCATAAAACTCAAACCTTTTCTGGATAAAGAGAGGTTTGAGGTCATGTAGGACATGTCAGCACAAGAGAGTTTTTGTGGCATTAAAAGTGATGTTTCAACACACCACAGTAGTCAGACATATATGTGATACGTGTTATAAAAATGCATCTTAAAAAAATGTTAGAAACAGGTTTTCATCTAGGAAGATTAGAAAATGGGTCCATGAATGTTGTTGTTTTCTGTTCTCAGCTGTGCATTAACTGGTCTCTAATGACAGAGGCAATGCTCTCTGGAGCTTTTTGCATCCTGGTGCCCTGAAATAAAACACCCTGGTTCAGAAATCACAACAGCATTCCCATCCCTCAGCTTCAGAGTGCCAAATCCTTGCAATCTCAGAGAAGAAAAGTTTTGAGGAGGCATATACTGGGATTAAGGTATTTCCCGAAAAACACCCTTGGTTCCCTTACCAATGTTTCCCATCCTTCCTGGTGTTACATGAAAGGGCCTAAGGCATTTCAGCTGTTGCTGGGCATAGCAGAGCACTGCAGGGACTTCAGTGTGGGAGCTGCACTGCTGAGAATCATGGAGAGGACAGGTGAGATTTCAACCCTCTCATGTCTTTGGGATGTCAAACATGGGTGAACGTCTCTTGCTCCAGCATCCTCCTTCTGCAGCATGCACAGGGACTAGCATGACAGACTGCACACACTCCCAGTACTTCTGCTCAAGTTACCCTTACTGTGGGGCACTGATTGCTTTTGCCATGTATGTCAGATGATTTTGCCAGAAAAGATAGATATTTTAAAGTTTTAAGTATTTTTTATACAGCTTCACTTTTGTCAGTATCATATTAACTCACTGCAGGCTTTACAGGGGCGGCTTTGGGAATTGTTGGTCCCTGTGAGAGCAGAGAGGAGTGGAGCAAGGCAGACTTCCATCCTTTTAACTTTGATACAGAGGATCTGCACAGGCAAATGCTCATCTCTCCTGCAGAAGCAAACCAAGTCAGTCTCTAGCGGACACTAAGGTATCTGGCAGACTTGAAAACTGGGATCAAATTACTGTGACTTCTCTCACTGATGTGGGACAGACTGTTCTGCTCTGTTTACCTCTCTCTGGATGCTCCCTTGTCCTTTGCCCTTTGTAGAAATGGACATGAAATTGAGGCCCACAATTTCCTATCCTCTGCTGTCACAGATAAGAGGATTTCATTCGGCATATCCCTGGTATAGAATCAGAGAACCATTAAGGTTGGAAAAGATCATAAGATCTCAAGTCCAACTTGATAACCCAACACCACTGTGTTCACCACTAAACCATGACCCTAAATGCCACATCCACACACCTTTTGAACACTTCCAGAGATGATGATTCCACCCTTTCAGTGAAGAAACTTTCCCCAATATCCAGTCTAAACCTCCCTGGTAGAACTTGTCCTGGCACTTGTTAACTGGGAAAATAAACCAACCTCCATCTCGCTGTAACCTCCTGTCAGGTGGTTGCAAAATGTTGTAAGTTCCTCCTGAGGCTCCTTTTCTCTAGGCTAAACACTCCCAGCTCTCTCAGACACTCCTCATCAGACTTGTTCTCCTGACCCTTCACCAGCTCTGTTGTCCTTCTCTAGACACACTCCAGCACCTCAATGTCTTTCTTGTCATGAGGGGCCCAAAACTGAACATAGGATTTGAGGTGCAGCCTCATCAGTGCTGAGTACAGGGGGTTGATTATTACCCTGGTCCTGCTATAAGGGGCATATCCCCTGTTTATGGGTGCTGGAAGGATTTGGGATAATTTACACGCTATGTAGTGGATAAAGCCTCACCATTTGAGTGAGGTCCCACACCTTGACAGGTTTGCTCAGTGTGGCCAGAGGCGAGGAACTGCCCTCATGGGCAGTAAGCATCTGAGCTGGGGAACCAGCTCATGGTAGAAGATCCACCTCTAATGGCTGCAGATAGCCAGAGGGTACAATAAGGATAGAAGAGTCCCAGAAGAATAATTTTAAAAAGGAGAATGAGGTCACATTACTGAGGATGAGATCAAGAAATAAAATAAGCATGTAGGGCAGAAAGGTTGCCATGCTAAATGAATTACAATCACTGAGGAGTATTAGGAAACAAGAAGAAAGGTGCTATAAATACAGTAAAGTAAGAGAAAGACAGCAGCAGGCAAAAGCCCATTACCTAATGAGGAACAGGAGTGGTACAGATGACCTAGAGAAGACCAGCATATTTAATATCTTTTTGCTTCAGTTTTCTCCAACAAGACCAAAAAAAACTGTGCTTCACTGTGATGCAAAGCTGGCAAGACACAAGACAGAAGAACAGATAAGGGACAACATGAGTTAACTGAATATATTTACCAGAAGGCACAAAGGAAAGAGACCAGTGATGAGTGACATTCCTCAGGGGTCGGCATTGAGACTGGCACAGTTTAACATCTTTGTCAGCAACATGGACAGTGGGTTCAAGTGCACCCTCAGCAGGTTTGCCAATGACACGAACAGTGTGGTGTGGTCAATACACTGGAGGGAAGGGATGCCATCCAGAGGGATATGCCCAGGCTTAAGATCTGAGCTTGTGTGAACTGCACCTGGGTCAGGCAATCCCAAGAACAAACACAGGCTGGGTGGAGAGTGGATTGAGAGCAGCTCTCAGGAGGAGGTCTTGGGGGTTCTTAGGAAGAAGTTCTTTACTCAGAGGTGGTGAGGCACTGACACAGGCTGCCCAGAGAGGGTGTCGTTGCCCCATCCCTGGAAGTGTTCAGGTCCAGGCTGGATGGGGCTTTGAGCAACCTGGTGTAGTGGAAAGTGTTCCTGCCCTTGGCAGGAGGGTTAGAACTAGATAATATTTAATGTCCCTTTCATCCCAAACCATTATAGAATTCTGTTAAGCAGGCAGCTTTGGGGTGCATATATAAACTCTGTCCTCAAAGAAGAGAGGGAAGGAGACCTGGTGTTATAGACAGCAATCAGCCCAAACACATACCAGGAAAGGCATAAAATAAAAAATAATCAAACTGTACATACCTCGAGATGAATGTGGTGATAAGAAACAACCAGTTGGTTTGCAGAGGAGCAGATGTTTTCCAGCCAATCTTGTATTTGTCTATGAGAGGGTTGGTGGCTCAGAGAGGTAGGTAATGCAGCTGTGCATCTCAGCGTGTACAGGTTTGGGTGCAGTAAGGCTTTTTGTACAACACCATTCCTGAGAAATGCTTGTCTGAAGTAGATCTAGGCAGGAATTGAGGGCACCTGGGCTTATCCAGAGGCTCTGTTACAGCTTCCCATGTGGCTTTGGGTAAACACAACAACCATATTGCTCTTTGCTGGAAACGTGGAAAATTAACATCCCATATTACTTGGGAGAACAATGTGATCCTGCCTGCTTTAATGGTAAACTGGGTCTGCAAACGGGACCATCACAAGGTATTTAGATGCCCCCAAGAGCAATTAACAGGAGTGGGAGTCCCTATACACCAGTTGCTGGATGCATTCACATGAAGGCCCTACTTGTGAGATGCTTCCAGCCTGCTACTGTGAGCCGCATGGGGAGGAGAGGAGGATGAGTCCGTCAGATTTACCTTGCTTTTATGCATGGTAGGTGTTTCAAAACACTGAAAAAGTAAAAGAAGGCTGAAAGTCATGGGTGACTTGGTGGGAGGGATTTTACTGGTGAGTTTGGTTGAGACGAAAGAAGGGAGAGAGAGAGGCCTGTCAGGGCCTTTGAAGACAAAGGGAAAGGAGATGTTTTTCAGGATTCCCACCTCCTAGTATTTCTTCCATCAGTACCTACTAATCCTGCCACCAGCCTTCTATTTGCAGGTTAAAAAAAGTTCAAAACATTCTCAGATTTTCATTCCAAGGGCAGTGTTGTTTGGGGATTAAGCAATGAGAGACATACACCACAGAAAGACAAGAATCTGCACATTCAATCCTGTGTAGGATTAAGGTGTACGTGACACCCTGTGCATGTGACAGCATATATGAGTTTCATGTGTTGCAAAAGCTTTGGTGTATGATCAGAACCTGATGTATTCAGCTTACGGGCTGGTGTTACTCTTCTATTTATGTGGTCTAAGAAAAGGAAAAGAGAGAGACAAGCCTTTAGGGGCAGTGACCCTTTCTTTATTCAAACCTGAACAGAAGGAGGGTCTT
This sequence comes from Acanthisitta chloris, assembly GCF_000695815.1. Classification (NCBI taxonomy): domain Eukaryota; kingdom Metazoa; phylum Chordata; class Aves; order Passeriformes; family Acanthisittidae; genus Acanthisitta; species Acanthisitta chloris. The sequence goes on along the minus strand of NW_008654464.1, from coordinate 28,429 downwards.
TACTTCCAAGAACTCATTTTTTCTTTCTTCTTGCCACACAATGAGGGCTCCAAAAGAATAGGTCCTTGGAGCTAACAAGGTTGATCATCAAGGAAGCTTCTGTGCTTTCTGAATCCTAGGGCAGTGGAAAAGATTTAGTGCTTTACTGAACCAACCTTTGGAAGCAGAAATTATGAAAGCTCAATTTAAAGGCTGATTTTAAAACTGGCTATGCACAGACAATTTCTGCTCTTCCCCTAAACAACACAGCATGGACCTCTATATGTCTTCATCTCCTGAAGAGCCAAATAATGCCCAGTATTTCCCATATGATTGCAGCAGATGCCTTCAGCAGTCAATAGTGGGCCCAAGGTTAATGTTTAACATTGAGGGGGGGTAGAAGTACAATGGCACTAAATTATGGTCATTACAATGGTAGATTAAAAGCAGTGTTGCTGCAGAGAGCTCCTGCTGGGAATTCTCTGCTTGGGGGGTGTTAAGTAGAAAGCCTGCCGGAAAGGACAGCACGAAGAAATATAAATAACTGCACACAGGAGGACAGGATGTGCTTCAGAGGAGAGAGCAGTGAGAAGGTAGAGCAGGGTTTTGACTAATGTTAATGTGATGGTTTTATGCCCACTTTTATTTTACACATGTAACATGGTGGCGAGAGCAAGGAAAAAAGCTGTTGGGAGATCTGCCGGTCCCTACTTTCCCATCTCTGCTGGTCTCTGCTTTCCCATTCCTGGGCAAGGTAGCTATGCTATGGCACTGATATACTTTGTCCTGCCTTGAAAAATTAGGCAGTGGTGCTAAAAACCAGATAAGAATACTCTTGTGTCACTGTGTTCTAGTCATTGAATTCAGCTTTTCCTTCTTCCTAAGTTTCTTCGCTCAGTATCTGCCTTCATGATGATCTTGAACATGTTTACCAAAAAGGTAACTCCAGCATGGCAGAGGTATCTGCTTGAACACCAGGAGCCAAAACAAACTAATTTAGGAGACTGTAGTTGAGAATGGCTTCAAATAAGTTTTCTTGACTCCAATGTTTCTGTTCCCAGCCTAACTAACTTGCTGTCCAGGTGCACCACTGCTGTGTCAATTGCATAGCTGGGCTCTTTTTGTATGTGAAAACAGCAGCCTGGTAATCTACCACCTTGTGCTCAGCTACAGGGGTACAAATCACAAAGGACACAGGCCCATGACCTCTGTCTGGAGCAACAGTGCTGTCAAATGTGAGATACAGTAAGTGCAAAATGCCTGATGTAGTTGCAGATGTTGTTGCACACCCAAGAAATATGTCACTGACTTCCCTGGAGAGCCATAAAATCATAGAATTTTAGGGGTTGGAATGGCCCTTAGAGATCATCTAGTCCCAACCCCCTGCCATGGGCAGGGACACCTCCTCACTAGAACAGGATGCTCAAGGCCTCATCCAGCCTGGTCTTGAACACTGCCAGGGTTGGGGCACCTGCTCCCTCCCTGGGCAACCTGTGCCAGTGTCTCCCCACTCTTACAGTAAAAAACTTTTTTCTAATTCAGCCAACAGTATAAAACTGGTGTAAAAAGCAAAGAAGCTCTGCCAGGCTTGCTCGTTGTCTTCATTTATTAGTTTTAATTTTGGAAGTGTGCCCTGTGCTAAGATCCTGACTCATGATGATCCCACTGGAAGAAACAAGGCAAAGTTGTTTGACATCAGGCTATTGCAGTGTCCATCCTCACTAGCAGTGGGCAAAACAGACCATTACACTGCCAAGTGTAGTGCCAAGATGTACCAAAATGATGTAGCACATTAGCACATTGGGGAGGTGCCCAGGACAGTAGGGACTCTCTGGTCTGAGTCCTGCTTGGTAGTGGTTCTCTGTCCCAGGGTTGGTGTACTCCAAATATTTTCTTCCTCTTCTGCTGGGCTGTATTTCACAAGCCTCATCTTCCCCCTTACGTGCTGTGTCTCTTGCTCTGTCCCATGGAGAGAAAAGATAGAGCTGACCTTGGATATGAGCCATCTCCCCACTGATGACCTGTGACCACTGACCTCAGCCTTTCCCATACTTTTGGGCCTTCTGCACAGCACAGCTCCTCCCACTGCTGCTCACATAGCAACGAAGAAAAGCAGAGGGTCTGCAGAGGCTGTCAGTGCCCTGTGTAGATAGATACTAATGACTTTAGATGGGTGCTGAGCAGCAGATTTGGGGGAGGCTACAATGACACACACCTCCTCAGAGAGGTCAGTGGTACATGGGGCTTGACCCCACATTCCTCGTGCATCCCTGACCCCCACTGCAGTCAATCAGACCTATTCTGTGGCACCATTAACTTAGAAGATTTATGTGCTTCAGGCAGTGGGAGGAGAACTTGATTTCATTTCCAGCATAGTTTTTTGCTTTCCTACCCACATTCAAGTTAATGATAACAGACATGAATTCAGCTCAAGTAGCCAGGGAAACAGCTCAAGCCTGACTCTGCTCCCAAGCAGATGTGAATTTCTGGCTTATTATTTAACTAAGTTGTTGACAACTAATGGTCTAATCGGGGTGGGGGTGGGGGGTGGTCAATTGATTTTGGCTAACATTTTAAAACTGCAGACTCAGCTCAACAATTTATAACCCCAGTGGTGGTTTATTGCTTTGGCAGAGTTAAGTGGATTGAGTGGCCATAAACTTCCACTGCTTTCTTGTTACCATGATCCATATTTAATGCTTTGTTATTGATCTTGAGCTATCATTTTATGAAAATAAAAGTTTTCTTTTTTTTTTTTAAAAAAAGCCCCTGCAGCACTGGATGCTACAAAGAAAGGTGTTCTGTCACACGTACATGCAGGTTAGCTTCAGGGAATGCTGGTTCTCTTCACACCTGGCCTATTTTTGGGTAATGCTGAGTTGTTATGAAGTTTATTGAGCTTCATTCCTCCTGCAGCACAAACAGGAGGTGTTAAGCATTGGATGAGCATGAGCCTGCACTTTTAATCCAGGAATTATTCGGAGAGAGTTGAATCTTCCTGAAAGACATGAAAAAATGGTGTGAGCGTGAGAACTGACTGTCATGTGAGAGATGCAGTGAGAGTCATTCCAGGGCAGCCTGCAGTTTACACCCCGCTTTCCTGAACCTAGACTGATCCAAAGGCAATCCCTTTTTCAGCTGAATTCCAATTAAGCCCTTTATTCTAGAAAAGGTGGGATCTCTGGCACCATTTAGAGGGATTAAAGTAGAAAACCTCTCTGTGGCAGAAGACAAGTCACCCAACTTTGCTGCCTGAGCTCTTCCCATCTGCAAAATAAGGATGGTAAAACCCAGCTGCTTCAACATGTTGTGAGGATTAATGGATTAAACAGGTCTGATCCTGCATGAATTGAAGGTTGCCTTTTGCCAAGTGTGTTGGACATGGCAACTCTACTTGGTGGTGGTAAATATCCAGTTATTAATTCTTAATATTGAGACTCTTCTAAGTATCTTCCAGGGCTCACCCCATGGTCCTTGGGACTGGGTACATATAAGGAACCAGGGCAAATGTAGTCCATCCTTTCTGCCATGTGAAAAGTCAGCACTTCAAACCTTTGTTGTGTGAATCATCTTCACCAATCTACACCAGCTGTAAGGTCTTTGGCAAAAGCTATTTTTGTGTCCACTATGTCAAAATATCTCCTGGGGAGGTGGCTGGGTCCTTCTTTGATGCCCCTGAAAAAACTGCAAAATAGTTGTCTGCCCAGAACAACCCGTGTGACTCCCATCAGGATGCAGGCAGGGAGGAAGGGCAGGTGGATCAGCACAAGGCAGCAAGGTTATGGATCACACACAGGGTATGAAACTTCATACCCCGAAACCAAAAGAAACAATGCAAGGAGAAACAGGGTGGGCTATGAATGAACTAGATCAGTCAATGTAATCTTCAGCTGTGGTGAGTGAAGAAATATTGTGAAATCTCTGCTTCTGTGCAACATATTTCCTGGCTAATCCTGCTCTAGCAGTGACTCCAGAAAGCTGGTGTCCTGGGAGCTGTAGCTCATGTTGCAGTCAGCTCTGGTGCCTGCTACAGAGCCCAAGACGAGATTGTGTACGCCTAGCAGAGCAAGGGATTATCCAGAGACACAACAAATAGTCACTGCAATACTCAGTTGTATCAGGTGGAAAATGGCAGGCCAACTATTTTTGGAGTGACTCCATTAACTTTCCAAGTTTTGGTGTATTTTAATTTGAAAGTGCTTGACATCATTGAGGCAGGATGTTTTGGATTAGCAATTATACAACTCAAGTGCAAAAACAAAGGGTCTGCTAAAGTAAGTGGAGGCTTTGCTTTGAAGTTTATGGGGAAAAGAGCCAAATCTATAGGATCTAAGGAAATAGTCCTGCAAAACTGGTTTAGTGTAGAGAGTGCATGAGAAGAAATAATAAAATCAATGAAGCTTTACTGAGATCTTGGCAAATCTTGTATTATCTTCTTTTAAAATACAGTTTTCTGGGGAAAAGAGGGAATATATCGACCATAATGGGTCTTTTTCTATTTTGGATATAAAGTGTAATCCTAGTCATCCTTTGTTCAGAAAGCTATAGGAGAACTGGCACAAAGAAAGGCAAAAAGGACAGAGAAGAATGGAGCAACTTTCATGTGTAGACTGTGGCCCTTCAGCTTGGAAGTGAGGTGGCTGAAGGCAGTGCAATGAAGACACATAAAACCCTGAGCAGTGTGGAGAAGGTGAATACAACCCAAAAAGTCAAGGGCATCCAGACAAACTATCAGGTTTAAAAATAAATTATACCAAAGCACTAATTTTTCACCCAGTGGAATTGTGGAAATCATTGCTAGGGATGATGTGAAGACCAAAATTATAAACGAGTTCAAAAAGGCATTTTCAAGGAGGAAGAGTCCAAGAACAGTTATTAAATGCAGTGTTGTTCCAGCTTGGTAAATCCCAAGATGACTGCACTTTGGGAGGGTACGTCATGGATATACTTGACCTATATGTGTTGTGTTTACTTTCCCTAAGGCACTGGTAGGACCTGAGGTGGTTTCTTTTGGTATAATTCCATATTTTTGCCCAGAAACGTCTGTGTAGAAAGAGAAATGAATGGCTGTATGTATTTGAATCTAAAATTACAATGCCCTGATTTTAACTACCTTAGACCAGCTTCTGCTATACCCAGACATTCAGGACTGACTTCACACCTCAAGCTGAAGCAGGGCTCCCATATCTCATTAGCAGTGCCCTTCTTTGCCTCCTAAAAACGCATGCAAAATTAAGATCCCTTTTCCAGTATACTCTCTAGAAATAGGAGCAATTTCTTCTTTGAAAGATCTAGGTGTGATTGTCAGTAAATCTCTGAGCTATGACCTATAGTTATGTGTGGGATTTTCAGATGTGCTGCTCCATTCTGCTACCCTCTCCTTGGGTTTTTAGGTCAGGGAGCTCAACTCTGAACACATGCCTACCTCTTTTCTTGAAGATCTGAAACCTTTAATGAGTAGGCCAAATCTTCATCTTATGCAACTGGCAGAGATCCACTGCCTGCAGGAAAGCTACAGTGCTTTATAAAGTATTTCCAAGTACCTTTGCAACCACCTCATCCATTTCCTGGAGTTTCTATGTGGAGATGTAGCCAACATCTGTTGCAAAAGTGATATTAAACAGCTTCAGGTTAGCATATTTACCAATGAAAACCTGTTTTTGCACGGTGGAACCAGGGATCCTTCAAAATTATTTTCTTCTTCTGCCAGTTATCTTAAACCTCTGAGGTGAGAGATGGCTTTTCTTCAGCTGTTTCAGACATTTGCTCTCTGACCTTTTGAAGTTATACTCCTTTCTTATCTTCTCCAATATTATATTCTCATGGAGCTGGTTCTGATATCTAAGACACTTGCAAAATTTTTTCTTTCTCCTTACCTTTACTGACAAAGTCTAGATAGACTGCTGAAACCAAGCCTCTTTGAAGCTAAGGATTTAGCAAGGTTCAATTAGGAATTGGACATTTTATATTGATGGCAAGTGCAGAGTGAACTGTAACTCTAAAGCTAACAAAACTAGGGGCTTGGAAATACTATCAGACCTCATTCTTCAGGGTTTAAGTGTTTCAGTATAAAGATTTAGGATGAAATTGTCCTGGCAGGCAGATTATCCCACAGCTGCATGAATTTTCTCTAAAGCATCTGGTGCTGGCTTACATGTTAAAAAATGTCTTGCATGGATGTGCATTAGGTCTGATCCAGGGTGTCCCTGTTGACTACTGCCCGATCCACTGTTTTAAGCCTCTCTGTAGGAGCTTGTGAAAAACCACAGTGGGATTTATAATCTGAGGCAGACCTCTCTTTTTAAGGAATTGCTTCAAGATTTTGATTTTGTACTTGGTATTTTATCTCTTCTTTTTCTTCTTTTTTCTTTCTCTCTTCATCTTTTAAGGTTACTAAAACTCTGCTAGAACAGATGCCAGGAAATTTATTGTGGTGTGATCTTGGTAAAAACCCTTTCCTACCTGGAGCTATAATAGAGCTTGCTCATCTTTTGTGAAATCCAGTACAAACTGGCCTGAGATAGTTAAGGCTGCGATCCAAACACTGGGTACTGCTGGTCTGAAATGTATAGAATACGTGACAATGTGAAAGAAAGATCAAACTATTTTTTCAAGTTAGGAAGCCTCTTTTCTATCCAGTTCTGCCTTTAAGATGCTTACCTGTGTTTTCTCAAATTTTAGATGAAATGAAGATTAATAAAAGGTATTGTAGAGCCTCTATTACTGCAGATTTGGCGGAACAGCTCAAACAGACAGACAGACATTGGGAATGGTCTAGGCAGATAGATTACCTAATTTCTCCTCAAAGGAATTTCAGTCCTTGGAAAAACTGGGGTCATTGCTTCCAAGGAAAAACAAGTCAAAGAGAGATACACTCCTTAAATATATTTATTTATACATATTCTAAAATGTTCAATAGAGAATGAAGTATCATGGTAAAGGCAATGGTTGTGAATGCATTTCTGATGTTTTCATTAATTGTCTCTGCAATCCTCAGGGAGATCAGTCCAAACCTCTGTTTGGTCATCATGTGAGTGACTGCATTGAACTTTCAGTCTTCCTAGCTCTGTATGGAGGTATTTGTTGTGCAAATAACTCACTGCCAAGATATTTAGCACATGCTGAAATGATTGTTTGGGACTTTTATCTTAGTAATAAATTCTCTGCTTCTTTGCTAAAGCACTGAAATTGCCAACAGTAATGCAGAGACCATCCCAGTAAAGGAAGAATTTTTCTGGGCAAGGAAATAAAGTAAGGAAGATATGGGCAAACATGCATCTAAGAGCTGATAAAATGAGTTATCTTTACAGGGCTTCTCTTTAAAATCCCGTTCCACTGTGCTGTCCTTACTTTTCTGCTGTAGAAGCATTGTTTGCTACCCGTTTGCAAAAATGTCCCCTGTGGCTTGGCTTCACAACAAGCTTTGCTCAGGTTTCTCTCATACTTTACCTACATTAGTAATTGAAACAGCTGTAAGTTTCATTTGATCATAGTTACAAGTTTGGAGGCAGTTCCTAAATTGGCAAAACCTTGGTACTCATGAGGCAGCTCTGGAGATGCCTGTGGTTGGCCTTTGAGCACCATTGTGCCTCCATCCCATCTTGGGACCATTCTGGAGAGGCAGCAGCTCTGCCTGGTACAGATACAGTGGTGGTCTTTTAATGTTCACATGGAATGGCAATGAAGAAGTGTCCCTAAAACAAGGGGTTTCAGCAGGTCATGGGTGTCCCAGGGTAAATTGTTTCTACCACCACAAAGCAGCCCATGGGCTCTGTCCTGAATTCAGAGACATCTCTCCTGATGCCCTTCTGCTTCCACAAACAACTTACTTTTCCAGGAATGAAAATGGAAAGGATTTCACTGAGAAATTTTTATAGGGGAGCATTTCTTCCCCAAATTTCTTTAAAAACTTGGGGGGAATTTTAAAAAAAATGTACAGTAGAATTTATGTTTACATGGCCATCATCACCAGGTCATTTGCATTTCAGGATATGTAAAGGCCTCGTTCATCTTTGACTTGTAAAATTCCTCTGCTTTCACTATCTGAATTTTACACAAGCAGGTATTTTTGGTCCTGTAAGACCTGGCTTAAAATTCCCCAGTGTTGTGCCTATTTTCTACCAATTTATACCTTATAATTCAATAGCCTTTACCTTTATAACAATTACATATTTTTGCCACAGGGTCTTTGCATTGATTTCTTGTGAGCCCTTCCCTCCTCAGCATTAACATCTCCTTTCTCCAGTCTGCTAAACCTGCTCAGGGCTGTGGCATGGCAAAGCCAGTGCAGGCTTGTGCCCAAGCCCACTGCCCTGGCACTTACATCATCTTCCAGCTCTCATTTATTAGGAAAAGCAAGTGTCTAGCTCTTACGTTTTCAAAGAAGGACTTAAAATTTACTCTGAATGAATTTACTGCCATTAAATCTTGTCCCATTCTCTCATTACTAGGGATAGGCTTGGTCACAGAGTGGTGAGGCTTAGCATCTCCTTTGGGATGCCACAGGGTACAAGGGCCAAAGCTGGCCCATGCCTTATCAAGCCTGACTGCTGCCTCCCCTCTCCTGTGCCACTCTTACTTTCAGGCAGAACCCCCTCTTTCCTGAGCTTTAGTTTAAAATCTCCACCCACTTGCTTTTATCTGAAATGTGGACCCTTCTGAAGCTTCTCAGGACAATTTCCATGGGAAATATTTGTCTCGCAATGAAGTCGCTTCCCATACTTTTGGGAGCAGTGGGGCAATTTTTTTCTCATAAACTGGACTATGCACCATTGTGCATACTGTAAACCTCTGTCAGAGGCCTGAAGAAGGACCGGTTGCCTCCAGCTAACAATACCACTGGGCTAATTGGTAGAAATAATTATCCCAAAGGCTGGAAAAACTCAATTAGAAGAAAACCACATTAAAATATTGTTCCCAGATACTTTATCTTCATTATCAGAGACCACCCATGTGAGTCCTGTCCTCCCACTGTTATACAGAGGTGTTATTTTTAAAAACTAGGAAATTTCAGACAGGGTTGGGAAGAAGGCTAGGGAGTCTTTGGGAGATACACAAATCACTCTGTCACTCTGCACTGAAGAGACAGTGTTAGAGGAGTAACAGGCCATTAGTGAAAGCCAAGTGCCTAGACTTCATGTGTTGTTTTTTTTAATAATGTGTGGTCCAAAGCCATTGTATTAAATGTAAATGAAGAGGGAAATTATATTCCATATACTCCACACTGTATTGTAGTCACACAGACAGCTGGTTGCAGCACACACAGCCTGAACCACCTCTCTGGCAGTACATGCCATCCTCACTGAGGTCAGTATTATTTCTTGTCCTGACAAGGAGTCTCTGCTCAAAAGACTTTAATTTTTTTTGTCTGCTTCAAGCAACAGCGGGGGGTATGAGCAGGGCATTTTTCTCAAGTGATGAAGTCTGTTCCCACGGCTGTGGGAAGGAAGATGGAGGGAGAGGGAGTGAGAGGCAGGAACAGGCAGAGGAGTGGGATATTCAGAGAGATATGAACTTTTGGATGAAGGCACTGAAAGTAGATTTAAACAAGATATGTTGTTTGAGAGCCAGGAGGCAGCTTCCTCTGCCACAGGTCTGTAGTTAGCAGAGAGTTTGCTTTGGCCTGCGCCTCAGATGAAGCTCATGAATTATTTCTCCAATAATTCTAAACTTGCATGCCCATATGGAAGCAAGGACTCAAGATGAAAACCTGGCTCACCCCCTTTTTTTTGTGGTCAGCAAGCATCCAGGGCTCTGGCTGCTCTGTAAATATCACTGACAGAGGTGTTTAGGAGCCCTGATGTGCCTGGTGTGAACTAGAGAACAGGCAGGGCTGCTGCTTGCCCTGGCTGCTCAGCACTGCTCAGCATCTGTATGGTGTTGTGCCTGGAGGCCCTGGCTGGGATCAGAGCTCCCACTGTTCACTCTTATCTGCAAAGCAGCAGCCAGACGAAACCTTTGTCCAAAAGGTTGACTAGCCCAGACAGTCCAGGTGTGGGTGAAAGGAAATGTTATTCCCACTTCATAGAGGGAGCATTTATGGCACTGAGGCTTTCCTGATGTCAGAAGGGATATTGAGGTACAACAAGGAGGAACATCCAGGTCACTGCGTGCTCATTTTTGGTCAGTAGGACACCCTGATTTTATGTGTTGGGCTGGTCTCAGTGGGATGGTTGTATCTCTTTGGCCCATGTAGTTCGTCCTACTGGGCAGAAGAAACACCTCAAGATGTTACTGGTTCTTACATTGCAGAGGTTTGGGGGACACTCTGATCTCAAAATCTGCTTGCTGCTAAAATCCAGATTCTGGCCTCCAGGAGAAGCAACATCCAGATGTGTGTTAGGCTGATTGTGTCCTCTAATCCTACTGAGAAAAGTCAGGAATGAGTAAAAGGATGTTTCTGATCAATATCTCCTCCCCAGTCTCAGACTTTGGGTAACTTCAGACATTGCTGTTTTCAAGTGCAGCTTCCCTGTCCTCTCTCATACCTCCCCATCAGATAGGTCTGACAACAAAGCTGCAAAGAGAATCATAGGATTGGTTTGGGTCAGAAGGGACCTTAAACACCTTTCTTCTACCCCTCCCCTGCCATGGCAGGGACACCTTCCACTAGACCAGGGTGATCAAAGCCCCATCCAACCTGGCCTCGAACACTGTCCTTTGGTAGTGGGTAACATCTGACCTTGTGCTCAAGGTTTAGCAAATTTCCTTGTCAGTGAAATGTTCCTCTTTTCCTTCTCTTCATGTAACAGGCAACCTCAAAGTGCATTTTGCTTGTGGGAGCACCTATGAAACCCTTGGTCAAAACCACTGTAGGGAGCATCATTGAAACCCCTGGTCATATATTCAGGAATTTGTGCATAGTTAGAAATGAAAGAGGTAGCAAGAAGTGTTGGTTTGCTTTTGGTTTTGGCTTTTTTTTTGAGAAACAAGCTGAAATTTAAGCATAAAATATGAATTCCTCCTGCTTAAATTCAAGTTGGATCCACATTTTGGATGTCTGTGTTTGCAGAGACTGTGGCTATAGTAGTGCAGTTGCCTCTCTGTGTGACCAGTAATGTCATATTGCTATTGCAGTAAAGAAGAGAGGTGTTGAAAGATATTTTACAGCTCAGAAATGGGGAAATTCTTCCCTTATTCCTCCACACATATATGCCATAATGTGAGCAAATATGGCGAAGTGCAACTATGTGGCACATGTTGAAGCTGAAATCTGCCTGGTCTTCTCCTCTGGGACTGAATTTGACAAGGTCTTACTATTTCAGGAGTGCTAAAACGAAACAGCAATATAGTGCTGAGTTTCATCCAAATCCAGTTTTATTATATGAACTACTTTCATCTACTGCCTATGCCTCTTCCCATCCAAATATGGACAGAATAAACACAGCAAACCCACAAACTTCACTGCTCTGCTCAGAGCACACAGCAGCTATCCAGTATGCTCATGAAAAAATTCAGATATCTCACCTCTGTATAGGAATTTTTATCTATAGCTCCCAGCTGGCTTTATAAAGGAGGAAAGAGCAGTGTCTCTGTTTTACTGATGAGGAAGTAGGATGAATAAGATGTAAACCCAAGTTCTTCAGAAGTTTGAATCTTGACTCCAGGATGGGAACACATAGGTGTCTGGATGGAAAATGTAATACATTCAAGGATATCTGGTGCTAGAAGTCTTTAATAGACATGCCTCTCACTGTGTGGAGATGCTGCAACTTCATTTTGCCCAACCCTGGGGAGAAAAGTGCCTGTTCATCCAGGAATTTTGCTTTAGTAGGGCTGGTAGGAATGCCAGCTGTAGGTTTAGCAACATACTCAAGACTGCAGAGTTCAGTGGGAGTCCTTCTAACAGGATCAGACTTTGGTACTAAAACGACTCTTAGGTTGTTTCCAAGAGAATTGTCAAAAAGCTTCCAGTTTAGGGATTTCTAGATCTCCTTCTTCTTTCATGACCCTTCTGTAGGATAGCTCTCCTGAGACCCAGGTAGAGATCAGCCACCTGAGCTGGTGGCTTGACAGCAAAACAACCAATATGCTCACAAACAAGTTCTAATAGTGTCTGATGAGTAGTAGGATGCAACTAACAGCATCTAATGCAGACATGCATTGTAGTCATTTTAGCTGGATGAGCTCATTCAGTACCATGGAACAAAGTTTTATAATTGCCGGGGGAACATAGTGGGTGTCTTTAAGGGGCAAAGGATATTAATGATGTTATTCAGAAAGATTAATGCCATTATATCACAGAGTCCCTCATGACTCCAAAGAGCGCATCCATTAATGAACTTACTTATGATTAAACATGCTGAGCGAAACAATAGTTAATTGAGCAATGGAAAAAAATACAAGGGAAGATTTTATCTTCTATGAAAGCAGATTTATACAATTTAGTCTGTGACTAAAATTGTCTGTGAGGTACATAGGAGCATGTTTTCAATCAGAGAATGTCATCACCTTTTGGACAGGACACAGGAACTGGCCACTGTAGGCTTCTTGCCATTCCAAATTAACTGTTGCACATCTGGCAGAGAAGAGCTTTGCCACTTTCCTCCTTTTTACTGCTGCAATATCTACTCCATCCCATCTGCTTGGACAGCCCTACTGAGGGCTACTGAAGCAAAAAGGTCTGAGACAAAATGTACAGATAGCAAATGTCTGGGGTTTTGGATAATGCCTATAGTAAGAAATCCAGGGAGTGGTTAACTGAAGGTAAGTCAGGGTGCTGCAGGGCATTTGCTGAGCATGATAATTGCTTGTGTGCCTGCTCCTGCTCCACAGGGAGAGGCAGAGAGCATTGACCATGTCTGCAGACCCCAGCTGGAGGGACAGACCCTCAGAGGAGCTCAGGGCTGTGACCTGGTAGGAGAAGGGACCTTACAGGCCCTTGCCAGTGTCCCCTTGAGAGCAGACAGAGGAGGAGCCTGCTTGTGGAGGCCCATCACAAGGGATGCACATTTCCATCTGCACATGGACTCCTGGATCAAAGGGCTTGAAGAGTCCCACAGGCTATTTGGGTCTGGGTCCATTATGCAGTTTTCTTGCTCACATATAGTGTTATGTGTATAAAGGGCACAACTGGGAGTCAGTCATGGACTACTCCCATCAGACAGTTGTAACTGTGAAGATGTTGAATGACCTGGGTTTATGCAACCTGCTTTTCTAGGCAAGGCCCTTTTTTTGGTTGGTTTCTTTTTTTTTTCCCAACTCTTTTTATGAGTAACAGCCTGGCAAGATCTCCACTTCAACAAGCTACCTCAAGAAGCAGTTGAAGATTCTACTGAAAACTTCTGATCAGACCTGTCCTAACCTGCAGCTTCTCAAGTGGTTTTTTATTATTTCAAGAGCCATATGGCTGTACTGCAAGTTTTCTTTCACTTCCTCAGACTTAATTCCCCAAAGTCATCAGAGACACCTTGATCAAAGCATGGCTCTGTCCTCTGATCCCTGGGAACCTGCTGACAGAGTATGCTGCCCTCTGCCTTGCCCAGCCCCAGGGCTAGAGGTGGGATATTCACATCTCAGGATGTCCATCCCTGCAAGGGGAATGATGCTTCTTGGGAGTGGAGTGGGGATGCTGGTCCCTGAGCCTCTTGCCAACTCAATCCCTGGCTGCCTGCCATGCTCTCAGCTGAAGGTCACCCCTTCTCCATGTTTTCAGCTGGATGAAACCTCTACCCACATCTCATCTGCTTTAGTGCAAACACCTCCATCTTCACCTGAGCACTCAGGGTTTTAGGGCAGGCACAATGCTGCCTGTCAGCCTTTATAAGCAAACAGCTGCAGGTCATTTTCTATTTCAAGTCCCCTTTTCCTTTACAAGCCACACTATATATGGCGTTTCCTTTAGAAACACACACACACACACCCCTGCATGCACATATCCCTCCCTCCCTCCCTCCTCTGTAAGCATCACACTCCTCGTGTGCTTGGTGTCCTTGCTGAGACCTGCCTTGGCACCATGGTGAGGCTCCTGATTCTGAGGCAGCTGGTGTGATCTATCCCTGGACACAAGCACTTTCCTCCTGCTGGAAAAAGAACATTTGGGCTATTAGCAGAGAGGAAGCTCACAGTGTCATGAAAGTTTATATCAAACAATTGTTGTACCAAAGGAGCTGGAAAAACAATTTTTTTTAAAGCACTGCTGTATCATTTCCCATTTTTTAAAACAAAAGCTCAAACATTTCAGCTATAAAAAGTGGACAGTGTATTAACTCTTCATGTTGCTTACATAAAACTAAAAAAATAACTGTAGGTTTCAGCCCAGAACACTGTATCTCTAATCCTTCATGCTGGATTCTTATCTCAAAGTTGTGATTCAAAATAAGCTCTAATAAAAATTATGCACCAGCCAAGGCAGGAAATACAATCCTTGCCCTACCCTTTCTATCTTGTTCCCCATGATTACAGACCTATTGAGTGTGCCATAAGGAAACACACAAAAGAATGAGATCAAATAATAAATGGAAGCAATATATCAGCTGTATATTCCTTTAGCCCAAAACAACTTTCACCTCCAATTTCAGTCCATGAGGCCATGAACAGAACAGCACGTATTACCCTTTGTGGGTTAGAGGGTAGAGGAAAAAATGTGAGTTGATTTTGTGGATGAACACATAACAGAGTTCTCCAAAGAAAACCTAAGGCTGAAAAGGTGTGTAGATTCAAGTTATGTATCACAATGTTGACTTTTAACTAGTAATTTATTTCAGAAGATAGGTATTTTATTGATATTTGTAATATTTTTTTTTTCTCATTGTGGATGTGAAAATCTGTGGTACCCTGAACCAAATACATTTTGGTTTTTTCTATGGATACTTTAGTCTCTACCAAGTATTTTCCCAGAATTCTCCCAGAATTGGAGAGAAGCAAAACATCCTCCCATGATTTTCATCCTGACTAAGCTTTGATGCACTTAGTTTGCAGAATTCTGTGCAGAGGTCTGTAGTGGTCCCCAAACTACAAGAATTGCTCTATCTTCTACATAAAATGTGGGATCACCCAAAATTATGAGATGAAAAAACCAGTGATTTATCATTGATTTATTTGCTGTAAGATACTGACATGTTAGCTGTTCTTCCCAGAACTTAATGAGGAACCAAATTACATGGCGTAAACAAAGTTACTCTATATGCTGATGTTAAACAAATTGTGTCTTACAATGAATTTCTGATAAATGACTCAAAAAAGTTACAAAAGGTTGTTTCTATGAAATCATTTGTCTGTTTGTAAAGCTGCAGTGTTGTAATGCAACTTTAGCATTCATAATGCAGTTTTACTACTAATACTTCATTAGATTTTGCAACCTAAGTATTGATATTATAAACAGGATGAAACACCATTTTGTCTGTAAAAGGTTTAGCAAAGGTTAAATATCCTTAAATTACACACATGACAATATAAATGTTTTGAGTTCTTTTGCAATCACAGTTTTGTTAAGCAGCAGCATTACTTTTGTTGAATTGTAAACTCTCCAGTACAAACTTGGTTTTGTTGACAGTATAGTTTTTTGCTGCATTTTCAAGATAAAAATCTATTTTGATGATCAGAAGAACATGGAACTTACTTATAAGAAAAATAGGAACAAATGTTGACATTATTTTTTGTTCTATTGTGGTGGGCACTTGCAGAGGATAAAGTCCATTAATGCATGCGAGCTGATGACACATAATAAGAATGATGTAAATACATAAGTAGATAATTGTCTGGACAGTTGCACAGAGTTGAGAGTTTTAAGCTATTATCTGTGTTTATTGACTGGTCCATAAGCATCTGGGTCTACTGCTTCACGAGCATTATGAGCTGGGAGAGATGAAAAGCTGCTGAGAAGCTGAGATGCAGGAAACTGCTGAGAGCTGTGAACTGGGGACTCAGCCTAGGCTGACCACAGGGGGTTTCAATGAGCTCTGGCTTTAAATTAGGGCTGGGGTTGCAAGGGGAGGACCTGGTTGACTTGATTTCCAGTCATGCCATTACTCTGAAGCTCCATGAATCAAAACTATTGCTATCACCTTCTTTTAAAGAAAACCATCTCAGTGTGGCTTCTTGTTTGCAAAGGGGATTTGGACACAATTGCTGGGGCACATAACAGTTGGTAGGTAGCCTTTTGCTGTGTAACTCAGAGAGGATGAACTAAACACTTACAGCCTGTGTGCAGGAGGAGAAAACAACACTAATGCCTGTGGAAAAACAAAAGGAGGCAAGCAGGAAATAAATGAAAAAAAGCCATGAGAAAATGGATTTTGTGGTGTATTTAACCATGGCTGGGAGGAGGTGCCTATGAAATGAGAAAGTTAGCTTGCTTGCCTGTAGGGTTTATTTGTTTTTTAAAGTTTCCTTTAAAAAGAGCAGAAAAATTAAGCAAAAAGTCAAGTTTCTCATCAGCTGGTGACTCAGACAGCTCAAGCTGTGAGCAGCTCTATGATTTCTCACTAAACAGCATGTGGTTCTCTCAGTCTTGGTGCAGAGACCCCCTTGAAAGAATCATTTGGATGAGCTAAAATTTATGCTGGTGTCTAAAGCTAGGCAAGCATATGGATTTTTATTGGAAGAAGAATGCCCTGAATGAAAGCAGGATTAGCTTTGTGGAAAATCACCTGTGCTAAATACCAGTTTGGGCCAGCAACTGATTTAGTGGCAGGGGATGGAAGAAGCCAAACATCTGTTTCCCTCAATCCTTTTTAAACTTTTCCCTCATCCTTTCATAGAGCCAAATCTACAAGTATTTCAAGATCAAAGTTCTCAGCTTCCGGGACATTTCCTATATTTAATGAATACCTGAATGAAGCAATGACCTTTCTCAACAAGAGATGAGTTGGATGAACTGGGACTTGTGTGCACAGCTTTCATCCTCACACCCAGCATGGTAATGAGTGCCACAATTACACGTTCCCTTAGTGTCAAGCTCATTTGGAATAAGGTTTCACATCTGTTGGGCAATGATGGGCAGCAAAGTTGCAATTTATATGGGATGTGTAAGATTATAGGAGGGCAAAACTTGCGTTTCCAACCCGTGTAAATTGCCAAATTTTTTAATTTTTTTTGGCTTAAATTTCTCCTTTAGCATTTATTTCAGACAACCTGAATTCATCTACTTTGATAATTTCTAAGCCTTTTATTTATGAATCAATATACTCTTAATTTACTACATATTTTATACATGCATCTTGTTGAACACATATGCATGTGTCAATATGCACTGATTTCTTCTTTCATTTGAAAGGTTAAAATGGGGCATTCGGACAATTGTGAATCTGAAATACTTTCCAAAACACATTTTTTTCCAGGTTCTCTGGAGAATTTCCCTCCAGCTCTATAATGCAGCCATTCAAAATAGACTAAACAGGCAAAGTATTTAAATGACAATATTCCAAGTGGCACACACTTCAGAGAGAGGCATTAATACATGCTATGTGTTTTTTGACACATCTCAATTCTTTGGTACATTATGTATTAAAAAACATTTCTCCTTTTTCCATGATACTCCTCATTTGAGGAGGGTGTGCTCCTTGGAAAAAACTTGCTCAGGATGAGGGTTATTACAGTTGAACAAGCTGCATGACTGGCCTTTTGCTAATTAATGGCAATATACCGTGCAGTTGTTAGTAGTTATGTTATGGGTTGTGGATTTTTTCTAACTTTATTTTCTATTGCTGAGGCTTTGATTTTTTTTCCGAAAGAACAAGGAAGTTGCAGGTATCTGTACCCATGTGCAGCTTTTGGAAGAGCATAGGTAGGTTGAAAAAGCTGACTGAACAGGATGATTTTTGTTTTCCAGAATTTTTTCTCTCTTTTCCCTGTCTCAACCACACTGACATGACTGGCATTTTAATTACATAATATCGCACTTTTTCAAATTGCATTTCCCTGTTGATGATGGAATAGCAGTTCTCCCAACAAGATGCATGAAAGTGTATATGTACATGAAAATGTACAGTTGTGGGTGGGGGAAGGAATTTAATATATTTTTATGCAAAACTCATCTATACTCAAAAAATGAGCCAATTTCCATGTGGAAACAGATTTGGCCTCCTTTAAAAACTGGCTGACTTCCCTGGAAAATGTATCCATTTTGGCCAAAATCTCTCTAAACTAACAGAACTTCCTTTGCGAACATTTTAAACCCAAAATGCAGTACAGAAAACTTTTCAGGATGAGTTTGTTTGCTGTTTTATACTTCTTCAGTGGTCACCCAGCAATGAAATTGGCTTGGTGTCATGGTGAGCAGCTTCAGTTTTTCCAGAAGTGCAAGACAGTAACTACAGTCCCAAGCAATTGAAAACCTGAGTTTATCCTCTCATCTGGAGCATGGTGCTGGCCACAACATAGAGCTCCCTGGAGCCATGCTGGGATACTCATTCTGCATTCATGGAGAGGAATGTCCAGCACAAGCTAACCCTAAAACACAACCCAGACCCAATCCTACCTGAGGGTCTGAAACATCATGATAAACCATCTAGGCACACTGGAAATGGAGAAAAAGATATCCTTTTGCTGTTGTGAAGTTGTGTGAGTAAATTCCTGGGCACCACACTAGGGCTTTACTGTAGAGTTTAGCTTGTGCCAAGGATGGATTTTGTTACGTGGCTGTAAACCTGCCAAGTGCCTTGCCTTTGCCCCTAGAAATACCCAGACTGCTGGGGGATAAGTACAGATTTGCACAGTGTCCTCAGGGCTCATACAATTGTGGTAGGAATAACAGCAAGAAAAGGGACATTTTTTTCCCCTTTGAGAAAGGCTGTTCTGTTAGTGGAGGGTGAGCCTAATAGCTGACATTTGACTTATGTTTGAAATCAAACTATCTTTCCTTCTGGATTCTTTATCATCCCAATCCTGTTAAATCTCACTTTTTGAGTAAATAGCTTTTGTTGGCTGGCATCTATTTGATCCATCCTGACCAGCACATATTTGACTCTGCTGCCAGAGCATGGTGGGGTCCCTACAAGACAGTGAGCTGCAGGATGCTCTATTAGGAGCCCCATGCTCTAGCTTCAGTGCCCTTTCCCTGTTAGCTGGCCCACTGCAGCTCTCCCTTCCTGTGACCCACTGCTCCAAGTGTGTCACCTGCCACTAAAGAGGACACAATTCTGTGTCCCAGACCAAGTTAAAATCTGCAGCTCTTCTCTCCCTTGAGCTGGTCTTGGACTGATGATGACAGCAATGAGGCTTTGAGAGGCCTGGTTTAGTGGAAGGTGTCCCTGCCCATGGCACAGGCATTGGAGCTAGATGATCTTTAAGTTCCTTTCCAACCCAAGCCATTCTGTAATTCTATAATAAAGTGCTTGGCTTTGAATCACACAACGAATGAATGGGATAAATTGTTTTACAACAGGTTCCACTCAGCTTTAAAGCACAAAGTTCAAAACCCACTCACTAGCTCCTTAAAGAGGTAAGGAAAATTCTCTTGAGGGTTTCTAGTTTCATGGTGGGCTTTAACATGCGATCATCTTTCCCTTTTGAAAATGTATATTAAAAACTCCAACACAGTTTCTTTCCTTGCCAATGTCAATGTAAGAGGAGGGAGAATATTGTCATTTGGGTTGCTAATGTGCTATTTCGTGTTGTCATAGCAATAAAATATTGTTATTATGCTCAGTTTTTACTTAGGAATTGTCTTTAAGCTTCAGATTTAAACTGAATTCACCAATTTTCTCAAGTGATCATTGTCATACTTTGGACAAGAAGATGCTTAAACGGAAAAGAACAGCTAGTTCAGGTAGTCTTTAATCTTTCTGGTCATTTTGCATCTCTTCTTGATGTTACGGTCCTTAATAGAGATCTCCTGAAGCTGGTTTTCAGCTAATCAATACATTTATGCAACAGTCAGGGGCTGCCATATGGTGACATTCTCCTCTGAGCCTGTTCCCGACTCCTGGCTGGGTCTATTTCTGGATTTACTGAGAATCCTCTGAGAATAACAGCTGGGTGTAAAATGATAGCCCGAGGGTGCTGTCCAACACACACTTCAGATTTTGGATTATTTATATATTTACGCAGATAGTGATAAAGTGGAGCTCACTCCCTTATGGTTTCTGATTCTAGAAAGCAGGTTTTGGTACAGATCCAGCAAATGCTCTGACAGAGGGAGCGGGGCAGCTTCCTGGAGGAACGCGGTCTTGGTATAGCACGTCTACAAAATGACCCTACTGAAACATGGAATTGGGGGCTTAAGGTGCTTGTGTTTGGTGCTGGATGTATGGTAAATGCTGAAGCTGATGGAGACTGAACTCTTTTGACTTATCCAAGGAGAATTCCTAGAGAGCATGGTGGATATGGCTTCCTGACCTCAATGACACATGCTTGGGCTCCTCAGGTGGATACTTTTGGTCTATTGTCTTGGCTTTGTGGCTATTTCTGCATGTGCACAGAGCAGCAAAGTACAAATTAATTGACTTTAGGTTTGGCTGCAGCTGAAAACCAATTATTTCCAGACCTTCTTGGAGCTGCCTGTGTCACTTCTCCTCAGCACACACTGTTCAAGACTGATCAAAGAAGTTGAAGTATTCCCCAGTGCAGATTTCCCATCTCATTCTGTTATGTCTACATTCCATGAAAAGTGAACTGTTTGCAGCTCTCTCTAGATGCCACTCAGCCTGTGGGGTTTGTTCCCACCACGTGTGCATTTCCACAGGATATCCAGTTTCAGCACTGAAGGTCCACAGTGCATATGAACCGACAGTCCCAAATGTTTGTGTTTGGTCTGGGAAAGTATTGTCAGAATGGGAGCAGTTGCTTTCAACCTACTCTGCAAAAGGCGTCAAATAATCCCAAATTACCTTTCCGAAACTTTTAAGGGTCTCTACAATTTAGGCCTGCTTTTTTTTAAGTGGGTGGGCAGTATGGGATGTGAGGGCATGAAGTAATGAGAAATAGAAGGAATAAGGTTTAGAGATAGCAGAGCAGATTAGTCTAGATGACAAGACACCATAGGGTACTTGGTGCTCAGTGGCTGAACAGCTCACACTTTTTCTGTGAAGATGAAAACTGCTCTGGGGCACTTGTGATGAGGTGGTGCTGGTGGGTCTGGATTTCTGTCCTCTGATGAATGTGTGCCTGGCACAGTGACCATCACTTGATGTGCTTCATTTTAGTTATACAGCACCATTTCAGTCCAGGCTCTTCTCACGTTTCTAATTGCTTTCAAGACTGAAGCTGTAGGCACAACTCATACATGATTCACATTTCTAGAGGCAATTGTTCCCATAAAAGAATGAGTTATATTTTGTACATGGGAGTAAATGACCCTATGAAGAGAAAAATATTTTCCTAGCAAACTTGTTTCTATGCCTGAAAACACTACCCTAAGAGTAACTTATCCAAGGATTTCCAGATACCACTTCCAATTGACTTTAAAAGTAAGATGGATTTTCCAGGCAGACAGAGGCCAAAGGAATTTTTACCTGTCTTGCTTTTTGGTAACAGATAGATATGCATGAACTGCTTAGAAAATAGCCTTTGGTATGTCATGATGGGTTCTCATAGTGCAGTTCTGTGACCTACCATTAGTGGGAAAAAATGCCTGAAGTTCAGTAACATCTAGTTCCACTTCCCTTTCTTAGAGCAGAGGGCAAAAAGTGAGAGAAGCCGGTGTTAAACATGGTTTCATGCAGACCTTTGAAGATGTATTCTGCAGTGTTTTGATGTTTATAAGGCACATTAAACCACCACAGGTGGTATAGGGTAGATAGATACTTTACTGCTGATGCTGAGAAATTGCAGGAATTAATTCAGTGTGGCCATGGTAGATGTTGGTATCTCTTGAGGCTAAGCAGTCCAGATAGCAGTTCAGTGACATATTCCTGGTGTCCATAGAACAGAGACATGAGGCTTGAACAGGATATTTTATTTTAGCCCTCTGTCCCCATCACATTCTGGAATTCAATTGCTACTTTGACTTGTATATTGTCTCATGTCCCTGCAAATAGTGTGGCCATAAGGCAGTGCAGGTCAGTGCCAGACTGAGCACCTGGATAATATGACGACCATTCCCAGAGAAAGTTACACTCTATACCTTATTCACCTGTATGACCCAGATATTAAGCTTCCTGTGCATGTAAATGGTCAGACAATAAAAAGCATGCAATTGATTCAGATCCCATGAATGGGGTCATTTATAATATCAACCCCATTCCTAACTTTCAGGAAAGGATGGAGCCCAGCCCCTGTCAGTATCCCCTCAAGCCACTGAATTATCCATCTTCAAGGTGGTTTCTGAATAGAGATTCTTTGCTGTTCTATCTTCAGTGATACAGTGGCCAAAGACCAAAAACAATTACAAGCATAATTTTACAAAATTATTTCATATTTTAGGTAACCTCATATAAACCTAGAAAACAATATCTTGAATGCCTGCCCACACTTGGAATGAATCAAATGGGCACCTTCTCCATATGGGGAGATGTGGACCTTGGGGACATAGTCCAAGGTCCACTTGAAGGCCCAGTCAGGAGCAAAAGGAGATGGGGCTGGAGACAGGACTATCTATGACATAACAGAGGTTAGTGCTGACGGTCCTGGGCTGAGCTGAAATGGGATCCTGGCCCATGGACAAGGGTGTTGGTGTTGGGGTGGGGTGTCAGAGAAAGCTGGGCAGGGACATTAATACCTACTGATGCTAACAAGGCCTTGTCACTCTGCTATGTTCTTTAAATTTCTTAAATTAACTTCACAGGACCG
>NW_008654464.1:0-5738 GCF_000695815.1 Acanthisitta chloris | reverse complement strand
TTGTTAAAAACTTCTCTGAGCTTAGCAGCCCTTGATGGGGGGTGGACCAAGGAAGAGAAATCATTGAACCAAGCCAATGTTCAAGGAGTTCTCTGCCATGCATAGCAGTTTATGGGCCTCAAGTAGCCTCGACGAAAGTAACCTGTAAGTTCTGTAATTAAATTCAGCAAGAGTAAGGATAAGGCTGTGTGGTAGACTCCTGTTAGGAAAAAGATTTTGCAATTCCCTTTGAAAACAGCACCTTGGTGCAATGAGGACTTTCATCATTGCTGGATGTTTACTCAGAACAAGAACAACAGTTACATACTGGATGAGTTTGACTGACCACATAAGAGGTCATTCCCTAGCTGTTTCATGGCTAAAATCCAAATATAGCTTCATCCCATATATATGCCCATATAAACACAGACACCTTGCTAACATGTGTGAGTCGGGAATTTACTTACCATCAGATCTTTTCATAATAAATGAAGGTAGAGATGAATCTATGACTCAGATCTCAGTGAGCTGAACTAATATCTGGAGGGAGAAGAAAGCTTTGCTTTGCTCAGACTACTCCTTTTTATAGGCCCAGGCAGGCTGACATCTACAGATTTTCTACACCTAAAGCAAGGTCAAATAAATCCAGGCTAGAGAGCTGATTCTTTTTGTCTTCTTTTTCGCAGCTACTTAATTATGCATACTGTGATCCTCTCCGTGCAGCCAGTGCCTATCCTCGAAGGGAGGTTTGATCAATGCCCAAATACCTGTGCTGCTCTCCTGTTTTGCCCATGGGGACAGCATGTGGCACCTATGGTTTTAAGTTAGTTTGCTCATGGAATCCTGACCTCAGAGGAAAGTGTGTCTTAAGTGATCTAAAATAGTTCATCTCTTTCTAGGGGAGCATCCACTGCTGGCAAACATGTGCCTTGGAAATATTAACTGGGTATATTAAGGGACATCATGTGACAAAGACATTTTAAAGCTGATTTAACTTCCCATTAGTGCATATTAGTTCTTAGTAAACCAAACAAAAGGTGATTTTAGAGCCAGGACGATCATCATAGCATTAATTTCTTTTCTGTTTACTCATTCACAGCACATTTCCAAGAAAACCCTTAGGGCCCAACTATTTTATTGCCTAGAGGGCTTTAATTTGGGGATGGTTAAGGGCCCTCCAGGCCACAAGGCAACTGAATCTCCTGATGCAACTGCATTAATAGCACTGATGGGAGAACACTAATCCAAAAGAAATGTGAGCCGTGGGTGGGAGACACAAGCCAGAGCTCTATAGTTGGTACAGGAGTAGGTTTTCAGCCTAGACAAAAATGTAGAAGTGTGTCTGTGCTGCCTTTGGATATAGGGCCCTTGTGGGGAGTCCTAAGTGAAACACCAAAAAGCTTTGTTCAGCTCTGTCACTGCACTTTGATAATAATGAGACAAAGTATTCTTCCCCCATCAAAGGTGTGTTTTGTTTTCTGACAGTTAATGCAGTGAAACAAATTTCCCAACTGGCAGCAAAATGAGATGCTGTAATTTCCGAAGTGTTTGGGCAGTTTGAAGGGCTTGGCAGGCAGTGGAAACTTTTTCAAGAGTTGGAGTCCAGAAAGTTTCTTGGCTACATAAAAGTTTTCCCCTGCATTCCCACGTGCCCCCAGAACTGACCTTGCACCCAGGGAGGCTGGTGGAGGTCTGGCCCTTGTCCTCTTGGGGAAAAACAGCAGTCAGAAGTGGAAAAACACCTGTATTGAGGCCAGCCAGCCAGAGCTGCCAGTCTGAATGAGTCCAGTTAGGAATGAAAAGGCCCAGCTGATATCCTGTGGTGCCAGTAATATTTCTTTTAGTCAGACTCCTCATATGAACTGATTAGCTCTACTAATTTTCATCAGCATGCTGTGTGGGTACTTACTTTACTATACATTTCTGTGAATGAAGAAAACTGCATTGCGTCTACCAATTTCCATTAGTGCACTGTCTGGTACTCACTTTGATACACACTGCTGTGAATGAAATCACAGCAGAACGCCAATTCCAGCATTCCTGAATATTGGCACAGCTTATAACTTGTTTCTGAATTTAGTCCCCGTCTAGACCTGGCATGTCACCTTTGCCTTGAACAAAAATATAGATCCAAGCTCTTTTTGTTCTGGCGGGGTAGGATTTCTCTACCCAGGTTTCTTAGCTCAAGAGTTTCTTTTTCTTTTACTCTTCTAGCTTTCTTTTTTTTCTTCTCTTTCTGAGTTACATGGACATTATTTCTTATTTATTAACTTACAGATGAGAAGCACAGGCAGTCTTTGCTGACCAGTTACGTGCCCTCTTTATTAGGTACTTGGTTTCCAATCTTTTCAATCCATCTTTGCTGTAGTATCCTTGACACTGTCCAGAGAAGATAATTAAAATAAAGAAGTCACACAGCTGAAGACTTCCTTTACTTTACATTTACTGGCAATCGAAATTGTTAGTGACTGGTATAGGTAATGGTAGTATTAGTGACTGTTACTGGTTGTCTGAAATCAGCACTGATTTTACAAAGGTCATTAGTGTGAACCTGGTAATCTGTGAAACTGAAAGCAGCCTCCATCTGTCTGATCTTCTTCAGCACAGATAGGTGGTTTAGGCTATCTCTGGGCTGGTGTGTAGTTAGAAAGAGAGTAATTATATAATCATAGTTGATCTATCTTTAGTCAGAGTTGTATCTTGCACTAAAGACAAAGCCTTAGTTGGAAGTGGAAGAAGTGACCGAACGGCCACTGAGAAGGAGTTACACGCAAGGGATAATGGTTTTAATCTAAAAGAGAGTCAATTTAGATTACATATAAGGAAGATTTCTTTTTTTACAATCAGGGTGGTGAAACATGGGAATGGGTTTCTCAGAGAGGTGGTAGATACCCCATCCTTAGAAGCATTCAAGGTTAGTCTGAACAGGGCTCTGAGCAACCTGATCTAGTTGGTGTCCATGCTCAATTGCAGGGGGGTTGGACTGGATCGCCTTTAAATGTCCTTCCAACCCCAACTATTCTATGATCTAATGAAAACCTAGAGGCAAAAATGGGTCTCAGTGGTTTGTATTTCACTAGTAAGATGTCTGCCGGGTCACTTCTGCCACTGTTCTCCTCTGAATGCCACAGGGAGCTATGGTGTGCCTCGCCACTGTGCAGTTGCTGGCAAAGGTTTGACATGGTGTGGCATGCAGATGTGTGATAATTTTTACATCACATTGTAAGAGATCACTTCATCTGGAACAACATAGTTTATTTGAAGTCAGTCGATGAGAAGTCAATGAAGCTGCACAGATTTCTGTCATATGAAGATATGGCAAGTAGTTTCTTCTGCCAGCTGGAAGTAAATGCAACTTATCTTATGCTCATGCTGGATATCCTGGTGCACTCTAAGAGTATCTGCTGCCTGAGAAAATGTGAATAATCCAGAGCTCATGTAGGACCCTTGGGGAGGTTCAGACTAGATTATGGTTTGCAAATATGAAATAAAAGAATCACTAAATAGCACAGTCTTTATTTGGTAATTAATTAGTAGACAAAGTGCCTCAAGGAAAGAAATCAACTTGACTATATGTGTACATGTATATGCACTTGTCTTTCTCATTATACATATGTGAAGTTATTTTAGTTACATAAACTGTATATACAGCTGAATTTATCCTGCTATGAGTCTGGTTTGCTCCCTGAGCAGACGAAAGGTCTCAGATTGTGAAGAACTGTAGAACATCTAGAGTCTCATTTCCTCAGTGCTTTGCCAGGTGGCCTGGGGCAAATAGATACAGTCCAGCCGCTGCTTTTGGTACCCAAGGAAAAGTTGGTCTCTGGCACCCAAAATCTGTGTTTAAAACAGAACATTTCCAGACCTACTTCCTCAGTAAGGCTTTTTTGGGACTCTGACAGCATTGGTGTTACTGTTGTCGGTTTGCCCAGAAAAGAACCCTCACACAGTGAGTGAAACACCAACAATGGACTGTCTAAAGGAGCACAGTGGTACAGTTACTTTAGTGTAATCCAGTTAATGTAATCTTTACAGGAAAGAAAGACCATGCAGAACATATTTGTGGGTGGAATTGTACTAGTCTCCTGGTTATGGCATGCACTATGACATTTTGCAAGGATTTTAAAAGCTTTTGAAATGGGTATTGATAAATAAACAAGGATTACTAGGAAAAGTATGTTAAAAATCCTGAAAGCCTTAGTTTTTGTTCATGCTTAGCCAATGAGTCTTTATGATCAGAGTTGGGCAATGTGTTTTTAATATCCAAGAGAATTGCTAATACATTTCTTAGACATTGTCTTGAGGACTAGGCTGAGGATTCCAGTTTCCACTGGGATCACTGGGAGCTATGGGAACACAGTAGTCGGTGCACTTTACAGAGTATAAGAACCATCTCATGCTGACAGCTCCCCAAAAGCTGTTAGTGGGGGATTATTGAGCAGGGATGTTTCTGAAAGTGAGACATAGCAATAGGAACCATGTGAGTATTTGTCAGAATTTTTTATGAGTGAAAGTGGAAAAAAAAAGATTTGCTGATAAAATTTGGGGAAAACTCTGAAGTTGGTAGTGTAGCCAAGAAAGAGAACTGCATGGTAAACCAGAAGAAGAAATGCCTTCATAAAATATATTATAATGCAGCCAAATGCAGTACATACACAGAAGAAGAGAGTAAAAATTAATCCAGAATTATCCAGAGGCTTTTGTGGAAAAACTCAACAGCCTGAGTTCTGCTATCATGGTTTATCCAAGGGTTTAGTATGGACCAAGAAACACTTTGAGTTTAGTTTGACCCAAACATTGAAAAAACAAACACAGTTTCAGTGTCTATAATTGACAGAAATGCCATTACAATTATTTGAGGATCAAATAAAATACTTTTACAGGCAAAATATTTTGGGACTTAGTGTTCTATGTTTAGCCAGACCAGAGGAAGTCAAGTAGCTGAATTAGTTACAACATCTATATACCTACTCATGGAGAAAGTAACAACTTCTAAAGTGTTTTTTCAACTTGTGGAGAACATTATAGTGAGGGTCTAAGTGCTGAAGCCAGAATGTTTCAAGCTGATAATGAAGTGTGAGTTTTAACAGTGAAGATCATTAACCTTTGAAGCAAAAAGGCAAGAGAAAAAGCCATTTCTCTATCTCATACTGTCTTCATATCAAGATTGGTGGCCTTTCTAGAGAGAGAGAAAAGTATTCTAGTATTGCGCAAACGAAAATTCTTATCCCAGTAACTGGGAGAAATGCAGTGTCCTGTGAGAAAAGTCATGCAAATTGATTCTAAAGCCCTTTTTATCCTTAAAAACCTATGAGCAAAATTGCACATTGGGCTGTTTTAGATTGAGTTATTTAATCTCTCTGAATATTTTGGACTACCAAGTTTTCCTGAATTGCATCAACTAGACATGTGACAGAGACTGTGAGGGAATCCAAGGACAAATCTACATCTTCAGGTACAGATGTCTATGAAATGTTGGTGTCTGGCTTTCCAGAGCACACCAATTGTAATGGTTTTAGAAACTCTGCATTTAACCATGGGATACATTGTAGGTATCCCAGTTCCTCACATGCCCAGAGCAGTCACTAGTAATATCCAGTGTAAACTGCTAATCAAGCTACTACTAATCAAAGGTAATTAGAGTAGACCATTAATCAGGCTCTGGACTTCACAGGATTTGGAAGAGGTGTGAGAGGTGACAGAATAGCTTTCATGAGGGCTGCAAAGGAGACTGCAATGGAAAATTATATATATATTTA
>NW_008654463.1:0-347 GCF_000695815.1 Acanthisitta chloris | reverse complement strand
CTGGTGCTGAGTGGTTTGGCTTAGTGGTTTTGGGGTTACAGTGGCAGTGCTGGTGGACGGTTGGACCTGAGGATCTCGAAGGTCTCTCCTAACCGTGATGACTCTACGGCTCTAGGATTCTATGCTTCTATGACCCCATGACTCTATGATTTCATGGTTCTATGAAGGACGAGCTTTGCAGGTCCAACCCAAACCCTTCGAGGACAGCGACGACCCAAAATGAATCTAGCCGCGATCTTGCAATGTACCAACTCCAAGCCCGGCGTAACTCACAGCTCTGCCCTGGCACACGAACTAGGACGAGCTCCAGCCGCGGCTGCTCCTCCCCCCGGACGAGCTGCTCGCCG
>NW_008654462.1:13221-37581 GCF_000695815.1 Acanthisitta chloris | reverse complement strand
CCTGAGATAATCTATGCCAAGGATACACAGAGCTTCTGGTCCAGTCATAATAGGATGCTTCTGCCACTCATTTCCAGTCAGGCTAATCTCAGTCTTCAATATCATCCTCTCATTGCCCTGCACCCTGTCACTCCAGAAATGCAAATGGATTCTGCTCCTACATGTCTTGATGGCATTAGGGTACGCTGTGCACCAGTATCTACCAAAGCTTTGTACTTCTGTGGTGCTGACATGCCAGACCATCAAATCCATATAGTCCAGTAAACACAGTTGTCCCACCCCTCCGCCTGGCTGGAGGCAGGTTCCCTCTAATCCGATCATAATGTTCCCCATTAACTTCTTGTAGAAATGGACTAGAACTTCTCTCCCTAGAGTAAGTAGTATGATCAAACCTTCTATTCTGTCCACTGGAGATGGGAGCAGCAATCTTCCTGTAAAAACCCCCATTTATAGTTGCATTTCCCTGCAATTCCTGCACCCTTGCTTCTAGGGCTGAGGTAGGTTGTCCATCCCACTTCCTCATACCCTCTCCTTGTTCCTGCAGGAAAAACTGCAGGGCACCCTGTGGTGTGTACCTTCTATATCCTCTCTCTTGAGCCAGAGGATGTCTGCTATCAACTGCTGAGACACAAGACTGTACAGGTGGGGAGTAGAGCAAATCTTCCCTGAATTTCTGGAATTCAATCTGGTCATCTAATTTCTGTGATAAGTCCTCCAATAATTTTTCCACAGCTGCGACAATGGCAGCAGAAGTATTGTCTTCATATTCCTGGAGTTGCCAAATCATGTCAGCCACATTTGGTGGCATATCCTCTTTCCAAATGAATGCTGCCAATGGGTTGCCATGTGATATTGGTGAACTCTGCATACATTTTCACCACATGGGTCAGTTACATAAAACTTCATCTGGATCTGTGACCTGTGTATTGTCTGAGTCAAAATATACAATTTCTCTCACAGCCAGTTCCCTCAAGTACTGAATAGCTTTTTCTATTGCAGTCCATTTGCTTACATCACATTTAATAGCATATTTAGAGGGATATCTTTCCCTCACACTTGATAGGAGTCACCTCCAGAGGCTAAGGGTTTGTGTCTTTTGTCCTATCGCTTTGTCAATCCCTGGATCCTTAGCAAGAGATCTCAGCTGCTTGGCTTCCTTACCCTCTAAGTCCACACTGTTGGCCCCATTATCCCAGCACCAGAGCAGCCAGGCTGTAATATGCTCACCTGAATGATGGGTATAGTCCTTTTGTACTTCTTTCAGCCCACTCTAGGTTAAGGGTCAAGTGGTGGTGGTGGTGGTCTCTTCTGGCTCCTCTTCTGGCTCTCGTGATGGCCTTCGTGATGGCCCTGTTTCTTAATCCTCTTCTCTCTCTTTGAACTCCTTGACTGTCTTTTGCTGGTGCTTTTTCACGGGTTAACTTTCATGCTCTTTTCTTCTTTTTCATAGGGTCATCTGACACTGGGCTAGGTTGGTTCTTTTTTGTAGTGGCAGCGCCTGTTGCTGGAGTTGAAACAGCTGCAATGTCTGTCATGGTGTTTGTTTTAATTAGTAGACTGACTGCAAACCAGATCTGAACTGTATGCAACAACATGCTGACTCTCAATGAAAAACCATGTTGGCTTCAAATGTGTTCAAAGGATATTCAAATTTGTTGAAATTCTCAAACACTAATCATCTTGGAGGAGAAGGAAGGAAAGAGGGAGGGACAAAAGATGTAGGAAAGTACCTCCCCGTTAGGTTCTTTCTCTGAGCAGTTAAACCCAAAGGTGTGATTATTAATAATAATAATTAATAATCCCAAAGTCCAGAGGTACCCATAATAGTGAATACATAACCCAGATTGGTCTTATGACCAGTGACACAGTTATTGTATAAACAAATCCTACAAAACATATCACAGGTACTATGGTTTACACAGCTGACATAGATGACACACTGATGTTTTGGTTTCTGCTAGGTTGTCTTTGTCTTAAATCAAGGATGTTTTATTTCTTTTGTCTCATGCTCTGCCAGTGAGAAGGTACACAATAGAAACTGAGAGAGACCATAGCAAACTGAGAGAGACCATAGCCAGGACAGGTGACCTGAACTAGCCAAAGGGATATTCCCCACCACAGAACATCATGTCCAGTATATAAACTGGAAGGGTGGGGAGGGTTACCCAGAGTGGGGGTTGTTCCAGGTTCTGAAACAAGGGGTGGCATCAGTCCATGGGTGGTGGGCAATTGTGGTGTACATCACTGGTTTTATTGTGTTGTTTTTTGGTTTTTTCTTTCTCTTTTTGTTATCCATTAGTATTTTCTCTCATTTAGTTCTCAGTTATTAAACTGTTCTTATCTCAATCTATGCATTTTACTTTTGTTTCTCCTTCCCATTCCACCAGGACAGGGGAAAGGGGGAGGAGGGAGTGTGAGCAGCTCCATGGCTGGCTGGGGTTAAACCACGGTAGCCCTTTTTGTCACCCAACATGGGGAGTGAAAGTTTGAGATAACAACAGATTTGACCAGAGTGATCTAAAATATAATTTTTACAAACATTCATTGTATTGGTTTAATAGTCACTGGTTACAATGTGGGCTTCTTTGCACTCATGGTTGTGACATTTGATCCCTGTTATATCAATAATACTGTGTTTACTGTAGGTAGTCATGTATACCACAAAGGTTGGGGGCAGCCTTGCATTTAGAGACATTGAGATTGTGGACATCAGTATCATGCAAGGAGAAAGTCAGACAGCAAGTAAGATTGCAACCGTGGATTTCAGGAGAACTAACTTTAACCTCTCCAGGGGTCTTCTTGGAAGAATCCCATGGGCACAGGCCCTGCAGGGAAGAGGGGTTGATATGCATGGATCACTTCCTCCAAGTTCAAGAACGATGCATTCTCATGAGTCAGATATCTGGCCAAGGAGGAAAGAGACCTCTGTGGATGAATAAAGAGCTCCAGTCATTACTCAGGTATAAGCAGGGAACACACAGGAGATGGAAGATGGGTCAGGACACTTGGAATGAATATACAGAGATTGTCAGAGTAAGTAGAAATGAGACAAGGAAGGCCAAGGCCAATCTGGAATTAAATCTGGCTAATAAGGTCAAGGACAGAAAGAAGGGTCAGGAGGCATCTGGTTAGAGAACACCTGGGCAGACTTGAGATGCACAGTTCATGGGCCCTGATGAGATGCATCCATGAGTGTTGAAAGAGCTTACAAACACATAGCTAGGCCTTTCATGATCACCTTTTGAAGTGCCGTGGCAATCAGGAGAGGTGACTGAGGACTGGAAGAAAGTAAATGTCCACACACTCTTCAAAAGGGTCCAGAATGAGGACCCCGGGCCAATGGGATTCTGTGGTGCGTTAGGAAGAGCATTTCTAGCATGTTGAGGGAGGTGATTCTGTCCTCTGCTCAGCCCTGGTATGGTCACAACTAGAGTATTGTGTCCAGTTCTGGACTGCTCAGGGCAAGAGACACATGGAGCTACTGATGTCAGTCCAGCAGAGGGCAGCAAATATGATTAAGGGGTTGGAGCACTTCACAAGAAAAGACTGAAAACTGTTTAGCCTGCAGACTGAGGGGACTTTATTAATGTATGTAAGTATCTGAAAGCAGGGTATCAAGAGGATGGAGGCAGGCTCTTCTTGATAGTGTCAAGCAATAGGACAAGAGGTAACAGGCAGAAAGTGATGCATATGAAGTTTCACCTGAATATGAGGAAAAACCTTTTTACTGTGCTTGTGACTGAGCACCGTAACAGATTGTCCAGAGTGGTTGTGGAGCCTCCCTCACTGAGGATAATCATGAAATGTCCCAATGCAATTCTGTGCAATGTGCTCTAGGATGATCCTGCTTGAGCAAGGATGCTAGACCAGATGGTCCATCGTGGTCCTTTGCAACCTTACCCATACTGTGATTCTGTGATTCTGTGACTTGACTCCGTGAACCCTTGCTGGCTGTGACTAATGACTGTGTTGTCTCTCAAGTGTTTTCTCAGTAACTCCCAGAATAACCTTCATCATCATTTTACCAGGCACTAAAGTGAGATTGACAGGCCTATAATTACTAGGCTCTACCTTCTTTCCCATCATGGAAACTGGGACAATGTTTGCCAGCTTCCAGTTGACTGGAACTTCTCCTGACTCTGCAGACCATTGAAAAAATGTTGGAGAGAAATCCCATCATAACATTGCCCAGCTCTTTCTGTACTCTGAAATTAATCCCATCAGGCCCCATAGATTTATGTGCATCCAGTCTTGAACAAGCTCAGAATCAACTGGGAGTATATCATCTCCAGTTAGTCTTCCACGCAGGGTTCCAGAAATTCCAGGTGTTAAAGGCAGAGGCAAAAAAGACATGAAGCATCTCTGCTTTGTCTGTGCCCCTATTGACTGACTTTATCAAGTAAGTGTCCAGTGTAATGTCTGTTCCTTCTTTTACTCTTAACATACTTTTAAAAACCCTTTTTGTTGTTCTTTGCAGTGCTGGTTAGCTGAAAGCTTGATAAATCTTTGGCTGCATAAATTTTCTTCTTACGGTAGTGAACATCATCTCTTTAGTCCTGCCATGTCACTTGTCCTTGCTCCTTACACTTTCCTTTTTTGCCTGAGTTATAGGAAAAGATCTCTGCTCAGCCAAGCCAGTGTCTTCCCCACCTGCTTGATTTCTAGCACTTTGGAATTGTTTGCTTCTATGTTGTTAAAAGATGGGTTTTAAAAAATGACCAGCACTCATGGACCACAATACCTTCAAAACAAGAAGGTATTGTGGTCCCATGAGACCTTACTGTCTCTTTCAACAGCCTGTAGTCTTCTCTCCCCATATTTGAGGTTGAAGTTTGATGGCAGTTTGTCTGCTATTTTGTCCTATCAATGATTTGGAACTCAACTATTTCACTCTTTGCTGGGTTAAGAACTGGAAAAATGACTCGGTCTAGAGAGGGGCAGGGAATGATGCTGCATCCAGTTGGCATCAGATTGCTACTGACGTCCCCCAAGGGTCAGTATTGGGCCCAGTCCCATTTAATATCTTTATTGATGATCTTGATAAGGGAATCAAGTGTACCCTAAGTAAAATCACAGATGGCACCAAGTTAGGTGGGAGTGTTGATCAACTGGAGGGCACAAAGGCTCTGCAGAGGGATCTGAACAGGCTAGATAGATGGGCTGAGACCAACGGCATGAGTTTCAACAAGGCCAAGTGCTGGGTCCTACACTTGGCCCACAATAACCCCATGCAGTACTACCAGCTGGGGCAGAGTGGTTGGAAAGTGGCAAAGCAGAAAAGGACCTGTGGGTACTGGTTGACAGCAGCTGAACATGAGCTATCAGTGTATCCAGATTGTCAAGAAGGCCAATGGCATTCTGACCTGTATCAGAAACAGTGTGGCCATCAGGACTAGGGAAGTGATCCTCCCACTGTATTTGGCACTGGTGAGGCTACACTTTGAGTACTGCGTCCAGTTCTGGGTCCTCCAATTCAGGAAGGACATTGAGGTGCTGAAGCAAGTCCAGAGAAGGACAATGAAACTGGTGAAGGGTCTGGAGCACAGGTCTTGCAAGGAGTGCCTGAGGTAGCTGGGGTTGTTTAGCTTGAAGAAGAAGAGGCTCAGGAGTGACATTATCACTCTCTCCAACTACCTGAAAGGAGGCTGTAGCCAGGTGAGGGTCAGTCTCTTCTCACAGGAAGCTAGTGACAGGATGGGACAACATAGTCTTATGCTGCATCAGGGGAGGTTCAGGTTGGACATTAAGAGGAACTTCTCCACAGAAAGCATGATTTGACATTGGAACGGGCTGCCCAAGTGAGGTGGTGGGGTCACTGTATCTGGATGCGTTTAAGACATGGTAGTGTTTGGACATAGGTTGGACACAATGATCTCACGGGTCTTTTCCAATCTAACTAACTCTGTAATTCTGTATTTCATGGTTGCTTTGACCAAGACAGCCACCAATAGTCATTTCACTCATATATTCTTTCCTTGCAGTTTGCAAACAGCAAATCTAGGAGAGCATCTTTCCTTCCTATCAGGCCAGGTATAGAAACTGATACTACTTGTGTCAGAAAAGTTTCTTCCAATATGCTGCCTCTAATCCCTGTCCTAAAAGGGAAAAATAACTTTAATTTTGAGACTAAATACATTCATATTCAATAGTAGTCTTTTAAATGGAGGTTTTTCAGCACATTGCATCACTGTATCTAAAAAACGTCTCATTGTTAAGACTATATGATAGAAATCTAATTACTCTAATGAATGGAGTTAGTCGCTGTTATTACACATGCACAAAATGATATATTTATTTATCTGGAGGCTTCATTTCTTTCTGGAGGATGACATTACCTCCCACAGAGGTACATAACAATTCTATATCTATTCATCAGATTTTACAAATTCATAAATGACAGGAGAAATAAAAGGCTTGGCACTTTATCCATCCTCATTAATCTTTGAGGTCTTAGATCTGTTATTCACCTGCATATTTTTCAAAGGCTCATATTCTCAGAACTAGTACATTGTGTTACACATTAGGATTTTAGTTAAGAACATGAGCATGATTTTAAAATGGGTCTTATAATCTTTCCACTGACTTTGTTTCAGTCTTGGACTCTGTGAACTGTGTTACTTTTCTGCAAAGTCAAATCAGAAGCATGTCAAATATGCTTCAAGTGCTATTGGCTGTTCATCTCACTGAATGAGACTATAGCTAAACTGAAACAATTCCTTGCAAAATGTCTATGTCTATGGTGTGAATGTTATAGAGAGCTGCTGCTATAATGCTGCACTTCTTGCTAATGTGCATAGAGCCTTTTACTCACAAATGCCTGCAGTGGATGGGAACAGAAAGTCATACCTAGTTAATGCCAGTCACTCAAATTCTCCTTGGTGTATTAGCCATACATCTGTCATATTGACAAAGCTCAGTCTAAGGAGAAAATGAAAAGATTTTAAAACAAAAAACTTGTGCTTTGAAAATCTCTACTTTCAGACTCTCAACAGTATGCTAATCACCTCCATTTCTGAAGTGTTGTATCTTATTGCTCCCTAAGTTTGTTTTTGTCTCAGAGTGAAAGACCCTTAAGAGTACATTTTCTCTTGCAATCACTTTATACTTCTGGTTGTATTGAACAATCAAGTAGTAGCAACTAAGCTTCTGAAAATAACTCTTGAGAGAGATGACAAGAAGTCCATCCTCCAAAAGCCTAAATTTGAGTGTAACTTGTGTCAGTAGGGATATATTTAGGGCTAGAGGGCTTCACATGTGAAGATCTCTGCACTATCAGTTGAAGATTTGGCCTTATACTGAGCCAGCCTGAGCCCAGACACAGCCTGTCTAAGCATGAGAAAACTAGGGGTTCAGGAGCCAAAATGAAATGTAACTCTGGAGATATGCAACTGTGTCTTGTAACCAGTTTGGTTGCAATATATGTAAGAGCTTTCAACCAAACTCTATTGGTGAGAAGAGAGAGGAAAATTTGACACTGATTTCTCAATGCAGTGTTAGAGTGAGACTTGAATTTGAATGTTCTGTCAAATAAAAGCTAAAAGGGTGGCCAGGACTAACACAGTTGGTAATCTCAGCTGCTTGTCATTCCCTGTACATTTGGAGAACATACTGTATAGAACTTTGTACTGACAGAACCACTGTGATTGACAAGAGAATTGCTCTGTGTTCTGGAAATGTACAACATAGAAGGTTTTCCAGATGAATTATTCATTCAAAGCTTCCACCAACAAGAAACAAGTTGCCTCTGATTCAGGCAGGATTGTGATGAGTGGGATGGTGTTGATAATATTGAATAGAGAGAGGTGTGATGATAATAAGCCTGAAAGTAGTGTGAGGACTGCATCTGCTAAACAAATTCAAAGCTACTTAAAAAAAACATGCAATACAAACAACACACACAATGGGAAATTTCAAAATAGTTGAGAGCAGCATTTTTGAATTTGATGTCAGTAAGCTTGCAGTATGTGTTAAAAGGAAGAACGAAGTACTCTAAAACATGATTTCAAAATAAATAAAAATCTCACTTTAATAGCAACATTAATTGCATAAAGGATTAGATAACCTTTATCCCCTTATTCTTGAGACATTTAAAAGTAAAGAAAACATCTTCCCACCCTCAAAAAATAGATATATTTAACGTAATTTCTGTTAATTTAATTTCTGCTGTAGCCAATAGGTAAGGCAGTACTTTGCTTACAGAAAAACAGCACACTTTATTTCTGTAGTCCTCAGTTCAAGAAATATTACTGTTTATGCCTTTTCAGTAAAGTACTACTTTACTGAAAGTAAAAGCATCAATTTTGGCTTCTAATTTTGAGATATGTTTTCCAAGAAGAGCTTATTCATATCATAATATAGGGCAAGCACTGTTCTGCATTTCCAAAGGGGACACATTAATAGGTCCAAAAGTACAATGAATATTTTATTAGTTGGGAAGACAAGAATCCAACTAGGAGCTTGGATGGATGAAAAATCTCAGCATCTCATCAGTGTCACAGAATGAAATGAAGCATTTATCTGTCACACAGCACCAGCCAGATAGCTCCAGATAGACTTTGACACCTCCTTTATGGAAAACAAATTTTTCACAGGAAGTCAAAATCAATCTCTCCCAGAGTGGGAGAATTCTGGGTTTGTCAGCCTACCTGGCACTCCGAGAAATTTAAACTCACTGAAACTTTGTGGCTGGGTTAGAAGATAACAACTTCTCTTTCTGTGCAATTTTAATGGGATAGGAATACTAAAATTCTGCATAGTATATGATAACATTTGCCACATATCTTACATCACTATTTTGACATCAGTGAGAAGTATGAAGATTTGGGCCTCTATATAATTTGCTCTATGAGTGTAGTGGGTTGACCCTGGCTGCATGCCAGGAACCCACCAGAGCAGTTCTCTCACTCCTCTCCACAAAATGGACAAGGAAGAGAAAATATAATGAAAGTTCATAAATTGAGATAAGGACCAGGAGAGATCACTCACTGAACACTGTCTTGGGCAAAACAGACTCAGCTTGGGGGAATTAAGTGGTTTTGTTACTGATAAGATTAGAGCAGGATAATGAGAAAATAAAGCAGACTTTAAAAATGTCTTTCACCATCTCTCCCTCCTCCCCAGCTCTTCTTCTTCCCCCTAGTGACACAGGTAGGTGGGGATTGGGGGTTATGGTCAATTCATCACATGTTTCTGCCACTGCTCTCAGGGAGAGGAGTCCTTTGAATGCTCCAATGTGAGGTCCCTCCCACAGGAGGCAAACTCTCTGTGAACTTCTTCAATGTGAGTCCTTCCTATGAGTGGCAGTTCTCCACAAACTGCTGCAGCGTGGATCACTCTTCACAGGGTGCTGTCCAGTCCCTCAGGGACAGCCTGCTCCAGTGCAGGTCCTCCAGAGGATCACAAGTTCTACCAGGAACTCTGCTCTGGCATGGGACTCCTCTTTGCATGGGTCCACAGGTCCCTTACAGAAACCTGCTCCAGCAAGGGCTTCCCACGGATTCACAGTGTCCTTTAAGAACCCACTTGCTCTGGTGTGGGTCTCCTCCATGGGCTGCAGGTGGATCTCTGCACTACCACTAACCTCAATGGGCTGCAGGGGCACAGCCACTTCATCATTGTCTTCACCACAGGCCACAGGGGATCCTCAGCAACAGCACCTGGAGTACCTCCTCTGCCTCCTTCTCCATTGACCTTGGTGTCTGTATAGTTGTTCCTCTCACATATTCCCACTCTCTTCTCTGGCTGCAATTGTGCAGTAACATTTTTTTCTTTCTTAAATATGTATCCCAGTGGCATTACTGCTACCACTGATTGGCTAGGCCATGCCACAGAGATGGGTTCATCCTGGAATTGACTGGCATTGGCTCTGCCAGACATGGGGAAGCTTCCAGCAGCTTCTCACAGGAGCCACTTCATCAGTTCCCTCCACTGCCAAAACCTAGCCATGCAAAAGCACTACAATGAAATCTTGTTGCTGTAACAAGATTTCTACCATGAAATGAGAAAAAGTCCATTGTATCAAAGAAGACACTGCACAGTTTGAACAATTCTGTACACAAGGCCGCTAGCATAGTTGCAGTAAACTGCATGTGAAAGAGACTGTTAATGTTAACACTTATATTTTTATTAAATAGAAGTTATACTATGGAGAATTGCTTTGCTCCTTCTACAGTTCTGGAATTTATAGAAGGTCAAAACTTTGAGTAGAAGAAAAAAGCTAAGTACAACATTCATTGAAGGTAGTATAATCTGAGGGAAGCTCATAGACGCATTGACACATTTTATTTTGTGCAGAAAAAGAGAACCACACGTTAGGCCTTCAAGATCAGAGAGAATTAGGCCAGCTGCATATAAGAAAATCAGCTGTGTTGGAAGAATTTTGTGGTTTAAGGCCTCATGATACCATGAGTTGCACTGTAAACAGCAAATTCTTTGAGGACATAAGATTCTTTCAATTAATGTGTATTCTAAAGTGTGGGAATGAAGAAAGGTGTATTTTTGTAGCTAAGTGCATTTTTTGTACTGTTGAATAAAGAACAATAAATGTTAACATTAGCTGAAAAACTCATGCATTTTTTCCCTATCATAAACTACATATTTTGGTGCCTTTTGGCTAGCACTGTTGGGCAAAATACCCTCAAGTCACTATTTCATTGGATCATGACTAGATCTCTGAAATAGACAAAGACAAAAAAAAGCAAAAAACACTATTGAATTTATGGAGAGAATTAGAGTTTAAAGCATACATATATATAATATGATGGAATCCAACTTAATTCTGAAAATAAATTCAAAAGTAGCTTCCCCAGACACATGGAAAAAAAAAGACATCTACAATGATGAGGATCCAGTTTGTTAGTAATAAATAGTTGATTATATTGACATAATTCATATCATAGACCTATACAATATTAAACCTAATTAAGATTGTTAATGTAACCTAAATGAATTGTATGCAAACGTCTTAGAATCACAGAAACAGGTGTGACAAGATCACTGGAGATCATCTATGCCAATCTCCTTCTCAAACTGGATAAACTTGAAAGTCACAGAGAATATGTGCTCTTATGTGGTATAAGGCAAGATTTTGTCTTCTAAACTTAAATATCTAGTCTGTGCTAGTTACCTCAGCATTCTTTATGGCAATGAGAAAGCAAAGGCATGTGACAAGCCAGAAATAACTCATTTCATGTTAAATCTCATGCTTTACACAGGTACGAAAAACTGTGCTCTTTAAATTCTTGTCTCTGTCTAACAAATACAGATAAAGTTTAGGGGATCACCAAAGGAGAATTTGCTTAACCATGGATTTGAAAGGATGCATTAATTTATTTTTCTTATGGACAGTAATTATTTTTATAGACTTTTATTTAATATGTTATTGATGTATGACATACTAACATGAATAAAACAAATGGATCTAGATTATGGTTGTCACTTTGAACACAGTGGTAAAAGCTTGAAAATTGCAGTTTCCGTGTTAACTGTGGTTTTGATTGTCCACAGACCAACCAATATTAAAAATAGAAACTCTTGAAGGGAAAGGTAGAGAGATGGCATTTTTAAAGGGCATCAGTAAGGTCAAATGATGCAGAAAGGCAAAAATGTTGTGTTCTGACATCTTTACTTCAACAGATTATCACAGCAAAGTCTGTAGTAGACTCTTTGAAAATGACAAGCATATTACTGCTCAGCATAAGAAAAGGCTATTGGCTCTTACCCAATATGCATTCTCAGTAGTGATGATAATATCTTACATTCTATACTTGGCATTTATACACAGTAGTATTTTCAGCCATACTGCACATTTCAGCAACATGAAGTGTTTTCACTGGGAGCAGTGGCAAGAGCAGCACATCTGAAAACTTGGTCATTTCTTTAGATACTTAAATATGACTTTAAGATGTAGAAATTTAAAAGAGTCTTCACCCTTTTATACCCCACCCCCCCAACTAACTGAGAAACAAAGTTCACAAGAAAATCCATTAAAACAAAGCTAAGCATAGTTCTAAATTGTCATCATCTGGTAATCCAAAGTGTAATGGTAAAATATGGGCTTTTTTTTTTATTTATTTTACAATGTTTTAATGCCAGTGTTTCATTATTCAAAGGTCTGTCACTAAGTGTTCAGTCTTGAAAATCTGGTGATGGTCATTTTCTTGAAAAGCAATCCATCAAAACTTTTGATCTTGTGAACACATGAAGTCTTAATGATGTTTGTTGTACCTCAACTCTGTGAAATATAGCATGTCAAAACTGCTGTATAGGCCAGTGTAGCAAAACAGAGAAACCCAAATTGTTCTTAATAAAAACAAATGTGAGTATTTTCAGTGATAATATGAGGTGTCTTAGAGTTAAGAGTCTGAGATCTCCTTTTTGATTTCTGGCTGACTTAAATGGGAGGTAATGCAAGCCCAAATGTTTAGTACAATGGAAAATTTAGAGCAAGCTGGTAATACTACATTTTGCATTTGAAGTTGTTATATAGAATCCATGATATTTGCTCTATTTTATCCTTTTGGAGACCCAAAGTACAACTTATAACTCTCTTTGAATTCTTTAACTTCTATGCTTTAAAAGACTGATTCAGATGTGTTTCATAAATGATCACACATGGTGCAAAGGCAGAACACAGAATTTAGAATATTTGTTTGTACATTCAATTCAGTACAGAGTGCTGTACTACTAAATGAATTCCCCTTTCTATGGCAAATGGCAGTCAATTTGTTACAGCAACTATTATGAAGCGAGGTAAATGAATGCTTCTTCCTACACTGAATTTCAAGAAGTTTGTTTTATTTCAAACAAGTTTAACCATTGCTGTGATTTATAAGGTTATATTTTCTTTGCCCAGCATACTGTAGAGTAGATGTTACTTTTGGCTGTATGCAGTTTTTCCACCTGCCTTCATTAACCATTTACCCAGACTAATGTTAAGAAATATGAATTAGAATGGAATCCATGTTTATGCATTCATACCTATATTGAAGGTCTAGATAAACAAAAAAATGGTTCATATTTATCTCTATTCTTCTCTATCAACAGATTAGTTCCATTTAACAGAGGTGAACGCTACAAATAATATAATTCATGCTGCTCTAGTAGTCACAGAATATGGATTTGACTGCATTTAGTACTACTTTTAATGTATAGGCCTAGTCCTGATAGGTCATTCTCCAGGGAATCACCAGGAGCATTTATTTAAGAATGTGTTATTGGGTGGCTGAGTAAACTGATATTGGCAAATGAATTATTATTTTAATGGGACTAGAAGTGTCTAAGCTAAATTCATTTTTCCATGACTTTGTTTTAGTAAACTCAATTGCAATGCATGTATAACATAACACTGCTGCCCTAGCGCTGGGAAATGTAAACAATCGATTTGTTTGCAATATATTACAGTATTTATAATAATGATGCTTTTTTCCAACTTTTTGTTTTTAAGGAAAAATTATAAATAAGAGACACCCTTCATATTCCTCAATACATCTTCTTGAATGTTCTATAACATTGAATAAAAATTATGAATAATGAGCTTATCTTTAACTTTAAAAAAACAGATTCAACATTATCGTATTTTCTCTAGTAATACCTTTGTTTCTATGTCCTGAATACTTTTTTCACTCTGTTTTATTTGGTTCCAGGACTCACAGATACTTTATGATTTAACTGTGCCAATCCTTTGGTTATTTAAATTTTTATCCTTCGACTTTCAAACGAGACTTTCAAAATAACTTTTTTATAAACCCTTTTTCTAAGACCTGTGGATGGATAGTAATGACCCATTTTCTTTCACTGTTATTCCTTAACAGGTTTAAACCTCTGTCAGGGAAGAAAAAATTGTGTGTTTTTAACTAATACCATGTCGTCTCTTTAATCATGCTGATTCTGAATAATTCACCCACTGTGGAAGTTGCAGGGCAAGGATCTATAGCTCTGTCTCTCACTGGGGGGAGTTTATTATTACTGAGTCTGACAGCAGAAAGCCCTGGCAGGTTAATTGCTGCAGCAAGACTAGCTGGGAGTTTGCTGTTGATATATAGTGACTAAAGGGAGTGAAGAAGATTGACTATGCCTGTTACAGCACAAATATCTTCATGTGCCTCAGGTTCCTCAGAAAGATATGAGAAATAAATGTTCGCTCTTCATTTTCTGTCTGCACAATACAAATAGCCTTAGGCTGAACATGGCAACCACAACATACAGAATACATATAGAAAAGAGAAAATTTGCAAATTAATATTATTACAAACATTCCTGCCTGAAAGTGCTGAAAATCAATTTCAATATAGTTTGCATTTTAATGAGGTGCCAAAGAGATAGATCAGTTCTGTTTGAGGAATGCTTGGCTGGCAATGATGTTTTCTGGTCATATCATCTCTTAACTAACATTAGATTAAGTAAAACCAGTGTTAATTGAAGGCATGGGAAATGTTACTGCTAGTTAATGAAGTAAGCTCTTGCTGGTTATATAAAGTCACTAATTGAACTCGGACAGCTATTTCCCATAGTGTTCCCCCTAAAACATCACAGACGATATGTCACTCACTCACTCCCTGCTACACCCCCTGTGGTGAGATGGAGAGGAGAAATGGAGGCAAAAACCAGCAAAGATTACAGGTTGAGAGAAGAACAATTTACTAGAAAAGGCAATGAAATAAGAAAATGAA
This sequence comes from Acanthisitta chloris, assembly GCF_000695815.1. Taxonomy (NCBI): domain Eukaryota; kingdom Metazoa; phylum Chordata; class Aves; order Passeriformes; family Acanthisittidae; genus Acanthisitta; species Acanthisitta chloris. The sequence continues at coordinate 22,912 of NW_008654462.1, read as the reverse complement.
TGTTACCAACAATGATACTAATAACAAAGTGTACCAGACAGGCAAACAACTCACACATGATTGCTTACCATGTCAAACCCAGTGCTACCTCACCACACACTCAGGCAAACTGAAGAGATGCTAACTCCACTTCTACCACGAATGCATGTCATGAGGAGGTATAGAATAACCCCAGGATCCTAGTGTGGCCCTTCTGGCTGTTGCAAAAGGTAATTGTGTCCTGGCCAGAACAAGGATATTATCCACCCCTTATTCTACACCATCTACATCATGTACAAATCCTACACATAGGCATGGTTAGTATTCCTTTAGTCAATGTCTGTTCCTCCAAAACATCTGTTGATTTCATTTAGTCCATGACTGTGGGTTTTATCTGTCCTAAATGTCTTTCAGGGCAGGAGGGCTGGTGTGGTATTGGATGGTTGGTTGCAAGCTGCATCAGGAGTTCACAACTAGTGTATCTGGAGCAGTCCATACTCGTTGTCCATGGGAGTTATAGCAGATGGTGGCAGTATCATTCACCAACCAATCTTATACTATTTTACATTATCTACTGTTCTCAACCAAAAATCAAATCCCCTTGAGGTACACATTGCATATCCTCATCCTTCTGCATTATACCAAGTGCATCCAGGTCAAAAGCAATCCCACAGATGGGTTTACCCTTGCTTTAGGCAGGACTAATCCAGACCATCTTCCTTAATATATTACTCATATGCACCACAGGAACTTTAACCCCTTGTGTGGTATGCACAGGTTTTGACTGGGCAAGGCCAGCTCAATTGGTAGAACCTCTAGTGTTAACTAAGCAGGTGGACTTGGCTAAATGTAGACCCCAATGTTTTAGGGTTCCACCACCCATTGCTTTCAATGTGGATTTAACAGTCCACTATACTGTTCATTTTTCCCCAGAGGCTGGTGCATGGTAGGGAATATGATATATCCTCTCAATATTATGCTCTTTGGCCCAGGTGTCTATGAGGTTATTTTGGAAATTAGTCCCCTTGTCTGACTGCATTCTTTCTAGGGTACCGTGTCACCAGAGAACTTGCTTTTTGAGGCCCAAGACGGTGTTCTAGGCAGTGGGGTGAGGCATCGTATGCATGTCCAGACATGCAGGTTGCTTCTACCATCATGAGCATGTACCTCTTCCCTTTGTGGGTTTGAGGGAGTGTAATGTAATCAATCTGCCAGGTCTCCCCATATTTCAGCCACTGTCCACCATACCACAGAAGCTTTACCTGCTTGGTCTGTTTAATTGTAGCACATGCCTCACAATTAATGGATAATCTGGGACACAGTGTCCATGGTTAAGTCCACCCCTCAATCATGTATGTTCCACCTCTTCCCTGATGATCTGAGGTGTCATGGCCCCAGCAAGCCAGAATAATTCACTCTTACTTTGCCAGTCTAGATCCACCTGAGACACTTAATCTTGGCAGTCTGATCCACCTGTCCATTGTTGTGATGTTCTTCAGTAGCCTGACTCTTAGGTATGTGCATGTCTATATGGCATTCTTTTACAACCAGCTTCTCTACCCGGACAGCAGTCTTGACACAATTCAGCAGCCCAAATGGTTTTAATTCTACGTTGTCAGTTGAGTTTTTCCTTCATTCTAGCCATCCTCACAGAGCCTCTCCTTTGTCCAATTGTCCCTGTCCTCCACCTGGCTGGAGGCAGGGACTCTCTAGTCCTGGTCATAGTACTTGTTGCTCACTTCTTGTAAACATGATGAGCTGGAGGTCATTTCAAGAGGATCAGAAGTATGATCAGGCCTTCCGTTGTGTCTGAGGACTTGCCCACTGAAAACTGGAGAAGGTTTTATCCTTGAAGAATTTCCCATGGTCATTGTTCTTCCTCTCAACTGACATACTTGTTCTCCTAGGGCAGAGGTAGGTTTCCCGTGCCAATTCTTCATGTCCTCTCCATGGCCATGCAGAAAAAGCACAGGGTACCTCATGGTGTGTATTGCCTCAGTGGGGTGCTTGATCCTAAAAGCAGAAATTCTGGTCCGTGCTGGCAGGGCATGGGACACTTCCTCTTTAAATTGCTGGAATCCTCTTTAGATTGCTAGAGGCCCTTGGACAGTCTTTTCACAGTCAAGACAAATGCCTGTAGCAGGGAAGAGGCACTTTCTTCATATTGCCTGTGTTAGGCAATCAAATCCTCCAATGTTTGTTCTCCTTCTTTCCATGACATCACTGCCAACGAGTTGGCACATGACAATGGTATGCTCTATAGAAAATTCTGAAACATATGTTATTTACACTGGACATCATCTGGATCTATAAGGGACTGCTTGTTATTCAAATCCTTATGGAGTACCTCCAGCACAGCTAGTTCTCTCAGGTACTGGATACTTTGTTCAAATGTGTACCACTTGCCTCAGTGTACTGATAGACCATACTTGAAAAAATATCTTTCTCTTATGCTTGACAGGAGTCAGCTCCAGAAACAGGATTTCTGCCATTTTCCTAACTGCATTCCAATTTCTACTTGTCACTGCCTGCATTCTGGGACAGGGATCCCAGCTGCTTGGGATCCCTGTCCCAGAATGGAAATTAGAATTGTCCCAGTTGGAAATTAGAAGCAATTCTAATTGTGTCACTGGGTCAATGTGCTCATGTGGCTGGTGGCTGAAATCTTTTTGCATGCCTTGCAGCTCACACAGGGATAGGAATTGGGTGATTATCCTGCTTCTGCTTCTTCCTCCTGTCCTGAGGGTCCAATTTACTCTTCATCTGTCACTAATTCTGTCGTGGATTTCTTCTTCTGTAAAGGGGTGACTGCTATGGGCATAGGTTGTTCCTTTGGTTTATCTACGGTCTGTCCTCGGTGTCTGTTGGTCTGCTTTCAGTCTCTTCCCCCCGAGAGTGCTGTCTAGTATTGAGCGCTGTCTAGTATTGGGCACTGTCCAGTAAATAGTAGCCGGGGTCCAGTGCATTGCCCTATGTTGTGGCTCTCTGAAATTGCCACAAATATTCCGTCGCTTTATCTGGGTCCTGCAGTTGTTGAGGGGTGAACTCCCAAACTATTGGAAAAGACAAGTTCTTCAAAAACTGGCCCATTTTCTCCCACATTGCACACTACTCATGATGGGGCAGATCACTGAATGACTTTCCTAAAATTCCCTTTCTTAACTCTAGACATGGTGTGGATGACACTGAGGAGACAAAGTAGACATAGCAACAAGGATGTGTTTCCCTTAACATGCAAAGGAAATTCAAAATTCTCAAAAGCCAGAAGGAGGAAAAGAGGGTGAAATGCTGGAGAATCCTCCTCTGCTCTCCCCATGGAGTGGGTATGATTATTAATGAATTCCCAGAGGTATTTCCTGAGGTAAGGCTAGGACAGCAACACTAAATACACATACCAAATTACTCTAATTGCCCTTCATGTTATTGTCATATGCTGATATCACACACTACAGCAACAAAACAATCCTGATCCATCTCCCTGCTCTGAAAACAAAAAAACAACATCGTGAGGAACATACAGTGCATATACAGAAGTATACACTGGATTAAGTACCATAACCACATAGACAAAGCAATATTGTGAGAAGTGGCTATGGACCTAATACAACAAATGCTTAGATAAAATTTTGTTTTCAGTCTTCTCTGGTCAGGTATGTTATCTCAACCCTTCAAACCCCATGTTGGGTGCCAAATAAGGCTGTCATGGTTTAGGAATGGTATCCCCCAATTTAGTGCTCCCACTGTAATGATCCAGACCACATGTTGCTCACTCATTTCCCCCCACTCCCCCTGGCAGGATGGAGAGGAGAATTAGACTCACAAAAAGGTAGAGATCACAGGTTGAGATAAGAGCAATTTACCAGAAACAGCAACAAAATGAGAAAAACAAACAGTATCAACAACAATACAAATAACCCGGTGTACAAGATAGAGGAATGATTCACATGTGACTGCTTACCACGTGCAAGCCAGTGCTACCTGACTGCACACTCCAGCAGACTGGAAAGGGGCTACACACCCCCTTACCCCCACACCCCCTCACCACACCACAACACATGATGTGAGGTGGCATAGCATAACCCCATCAGGGTTCTGGCTGTGCCTGTGTTGGCTGCTTGCAGGAACCAAGAGACCCAGGAACAGCTGCTCCCATCTTCCTTTCCTTTAATAACAGAATAGCACTTGAAATTACTGAGATGGAATGTCACCCTTTTAAAATCAGGTTGGTTTTTTTTCAAGATTTGTTAAGACATTCTCAAACAGTTTTTCTTTATGCATTATAATAAGAGGGAACTATTAGTATCACTGAACATACAAAAATACTCAGCATGGTTTTTTTCTGAGAAATAACAAGTATAAATTTTTCCCATGAGAGGCTATGCTGTTAACATTTTTCACTTTTATGTATCAAGACAATAAACAGTCAATAACTGTCTCTTTCTTCAATCAAATTCCTTTACAGAGGAGAAAGTATAATTTCCATATTGCTTTCAGAGAGTGTCTTTGCAGTATGCTTACCCTGGAGTCCAGAAAAATGACCTCTCTCCACTTGTTTATAGTTCTCTTTAACTGTACTTCACTGCCCTGCAGATCAGCTCTGCTCTTTATTGTGGTAATGAAAACCACCAAGGAAATTCCTTTTTTGAAGGTATTTCAATGAGTAATATCAACTCTCAAATGTCAGATCACTATGCAAAACACAAAACATGGCCCAGTTTTTCTTCTGTACTTGTGCAGCAGCATGACTCTACTGAACTCCATGGAGTTTTTCATCATTGTTAGTTAAAGGAAGCGAGTCACATCTACCCTAAAGAACAAGTTACTTGTTTCCACAGAAAAGCCACACACGTTGTGCTATGTTTTAGGTCTACAGAAGAAAGTAGAAGGTGGTTTTCAGAGGTCATTTGAGGGGGTGTCGGGTCACATACAGAATCTTAGCTGTTAAACCACTTGCAATTGACATGCTATCGGTTTTAAAAATATTTACCTTTAAATAGAGTGAAGTAATTGTTAATCAGACTTATATGCTTTATTTGTTGCTGTCTCACCATTTAATCCACAGAAAACATGTATATCAGAAAAAAATCCCATTGTGGACTCTAAAAGCTAGAAATTTGGAGGCAATATCTAGTTGCAAGGAGTCTGCCTTGGAATTTAGCAGTTTGTTATACTATTATTAGCATTGCAGTTTGTGTTACTAGTGAGGAAGTAGTTTAGGAAGAAGCTTAACACCTTTGTTAGTGCTCGGGAAGATGTCTACATCTAATCAGACCATCAGTTTCAAATACGCTACTGATCCTTGCTCTTTGAATGGAATTTAAGGCAATTTTACTGTTTAATTTACATGTATCTTCATTCTCACTTTTTTCTCTTGGCCTCACTGCTCTCTCCTTCAGGACTTGAAGACTCTTTCAAGACCCTTCTTCAGGACTTCTCTCATTTCTCACTTTTGTGTTGTGAATTTGGGGAGGAGGGGAAGAGTAAGCAGTCCTTTCATGTGAACCAGAATGATCTCACGTCTTTGTTTTTAACTACTGATGGTGTCAGAATTTTAGAAGAATAAGAAGGTAACACGGACGATGCAAAAGTTACACATGCTGCAAAACAGTACAACTGTCTTTCAGATTATTATGTCCATTTTCTGTGGATACAAAGAGACAGAGTGAAAAATGCTATTACTGTTCATCTCTGCATTTTGCAACTATGAGAACAGAAACAGAATAAATGTTACCTTCCTTACAATCATGAGATGACTTAAAACATTCTTTGAAACTCTTTCTTTAACTTGCATTGCTAGAACTCTTACAACAATTTGTACATTATCAAAGCACTCACTTATTACATTAGCATGCTAAACACAGTTCTGATTTTTACAAAAACACTACATTTCATCTCCCTGTCTGCCCATTGTGAAGAATCTAAACACCTTAGAGAGAAAGGTATAAGTATGGCTTTTGCAAATGTGAGAATCAGACCCTTAAAATACCATGGTCAGTGTGAATTGTAATAATATAGTCAATAACAAAACAAAACAAAAAGAATCAAAGCTTTCCACAATGATTAGACTAGATCGCATGCCCTAAGCTTGATATCAATTCAACACATTAGAACATGATGCCCTCACTCAACTCATTTTCCCGCTGAAATTTTAAGTATTTCAGTCTTAAATGATTTCTGGTTTATAGTCAACTAGTTTCTCTGCATGTAGGAACAGAATAATATTGTAAAAACTGTGATAAACAGTGGCAGAAATATTCAAATACCTACATGACAGATGAATTTCTTTTTATCTTGTAAGTCATGTAAAGTTCATGGGGCAGACAAATGATCTTTCTTCAATCTTTCCTTATCCTTTTATTCTAGGGCACTCTGGAGGGCATAGGAATATTACTGATCATTATATAACTGGTATATATCTCTTTTCAAATGCCCTGGACTACTACAAGGGCACATGCCTCTGTCTTCTTTCATGAGTAAGAAGCTTCCCTGCTTTCCTAAGTGTTCTAAGCCTTTATTCTCCCACTCTTCTATTTTAAAACTATGTTTATTTCTCCTATATAAAATTTCATGCTCTAAAATTCCATTTCTGTAACAGCCATGGTGCTTGTACTTGGCAATGTTTTGGTAATTAATATTTTAAATAACATATATAAAATATGTAGAGACTAATTTGAATATTTATGTCATATCAATGTAATGATATCACACAATCATGATCAAAAAATGGCTTTGTAAAAACATATGCCATGTCAAATACGTGTGTAGCTTACAAATAATCTTTTGATAACTTCATCAGATCAGTAACCTTTCAGAATAATGTAAACTTACACAATTAAAAATTGCTTGTGGACAGCAGGATGTGATAAATATAACTTAATCCATATCATTGTAAAGCTGTGTAAATCCTAGGAAGAAAATACTAATAATCAAAATGTACTTAAAATGTAGCAAATCAGCTACCGATTACTTTCTTTCTTTAAAGCAGAGGCTAAAAAACAAACAGTAGAAGCACACTGTTCTGCAGTCCATAATCTATACACACCTTCATGAGCACAGTTTATTTGCTTATTATAGGTAAAAAAATTCATATTTTATTGAATTAAATAGGATTAAGATTTGATCCTGTGTACATAAAATTAAAAGGAGGGGGGCAGATTATTCCATATCTAGAATTCTACGTATGTGCCTCCTTTAAAGTAGGAACTTCAATCATTTCTAACATGATTTTATAGTAGAAGAATAAAGGAGATGAATAGGTGATGAGTTCTTTACGAAGAACTAATGTACTCCACTACATAATTTCTAGTACTAATTTCTAATGAACACAGAAAAATTTTACCATGCAAAAGAGCATCCTGCTTCATTTCAAGAGTTTCCTAATGAAAGCAGAGATTGTATTTAACAACAAAAGAAAGATTAGAAAGCATAGTCTTACTATAGCATGGTAGGCTCATAGTAATAAGATTACAGAATTGAGCCCTTAGGAAATGACTCAGAAAATTAATTAAAATTGCTAATAAATCATGCTGGCTTGATGTCCTAATGGCAATACACTGTGCAATGACACATCAGAGACATTAGTTTGATTTCTCTGCTTCAGTCTCCCTCACTCCTTGCGGCAATGAGGGGTAGCAGTATTGTGGAAACAGACTATTTAGTCCAACCAATTGTGGGGACAAGAAAATCCAGTCTTAGAGGACTTAGCAGTGATCCTTGCAATTGATTAAAGAGTAAGATTGACTTCTTTCAAGCTGGAACCTACTGTAGCATGAGAACTTTATGGATATACTGTATAAATTGAGCTAAAAAGAGCTTTGTGGCTTGATAAAAAACTGGGGTTTGTAGGAAATGGGAGGGTTTGTTTACATCTAGTAGAATTGTGATATTAAAAAGGATAAAGAAGGCATCTAGTTGCCATCTTAGAAGAAAAAATTTAAGCATATGTTTTTATAAGCATACATTTTTATAAGCATATCAAGAAGTAGGGGTAAACTAGCTAATGTAAACAGTATATACAATTCTCAAAGCAACTGTATTGCCTTAAAAAGTTTATTTCATGAAAGGCAGAGTGGATTGCTCTTACATGAAGTAATTTTCAAATCTTTTTACCTTAGAGGTTGTAAGCCATTTCTATTCTCTTAGATATCTAGAAACACCTGCCAAATACACGCAGGTCATCTTCCAGGAGGCTGTTAAAAGCAGTGCATAGAGAACCTGCCAGAAAACTGCCTGAAAGACTGCAGTAGGTGATATACCCATTTTAGGACATCTCTGTCTATTCAGAGAGAAAATTTCCTCTACAAGTGCTTAGATACCAGCAGGGGCATGCTTCTAATTGCCTATTTTAATGAGTTTAGTATGAACTCAGAAGGAAACGACTTAGCCAATCGCCTGGCAATCAGATTGATGGATGTGTAGCTAATCACTACAATCCTGATGAACTTGAAATGAGTTTTCCTGTGACAGCTCAGGATATAAGTGACAAGATAATTGATATGCTCTACCACTGTTCATTTAGGAATAATCAACATCTTTCCTGTTGCAACAGTACATATTCAATCTATGACTATAAAACACATGATTTTTCTGTGGATTTTTTACCTGCCTGTAAAGGGCTATCTTGAAATTCAGAATCCTGAGCCTTCCCCATGCAGACACAATTGTGTGTATGACTAGAATAAATTCCACAATACTTTGCACTGGAAACAGAACTATTTGTGATGGAAACTATCAGAAATGTTAGCCTGTATTGACCAGAGTTTAGCATCACTTGTATTCATTTCACTGGGTTTTGTTGGGTTTCTTTGAATATGTGATGGTAAATGTGAAGACAGCTCCACAGTATGGGCCACAATTCTGTGCTCAGGACAAAAAAATCTCATTATGATTGGACACAATGTCTCTGGTATAAAAAAAAAAAAAAATTACATTTGTTAAACCACTTGTAATTTACACAACTCATATTGTGGAAAGCATTTTGTGATAAAATAGAGAAACAGATGGTGTGAGACCTTCATATGAGGATGCAGAACTATAACATAACATCCTTGTGTGAACTGTGGGGTAAGTTGATATGTTGTATGGCTGTAGCTTTGTAAGGGATGGATACAAACTCCTCAGGCAAGATAGGAACTGAATGGTAAGAGGTCGGTCTTTCTTCATATCAATAGGCAAGTTGAGCATACTGGGCTGACTCATGGAATGAGCATCAGGCTGACCAAAGAGTATGAGGTAGGACGACAGGAGAGAACAGGAAGGCTAGTTTTGTGGTGAGAGCTTGTTACCAACCATCATATCAAATGAGGAAGTGGACAAAGGTGCTTTTTAAGCAACTCAAGGAAGTCTCTGTATCATTATGCTCTGATTTACAGGAGATGTTAACCTTCCTGACATCTGCTGCAAGGGCAACTCACTAGGACACAAGTTATACAGGGAGTGGTGGAGTTGGAGTGTTCTGAGAACAACTGCTTGTCACGGAAGTTGGATAAGCCAGGAAGTGGCAGCAGCTCACCGGGTTCTGATACTTACAAACAAGGAAGAACCATCTAGGGATGATATAATCTGTGTAGCAACCCTGATACTCAGGAAGGCGTGAAGATGACTCAGGAGACTGGCTTGGCTACACATGGAATGTCACTGAGGGCAAGTATCAAATAATTATAAAGGAGTTGCAAGTGAGAACTAGCTACAAAATAAGATTGTAGAACTCTTT